>NC_061808.1:30812875-31032875 GCF_021462225.1 Girardinichthys multiradiatus
TTTGAACGAATAGGCTGTTCCCAGAGTGCTGTATCAAGGCACCTCAGTGGGAAGTCTGTGGGAAGGAAAAAGTGTGGCAGAAAACGCTGCACAACGAGAAGAGGTGACCGGACCCTGAGGAAGATTGTGGAGAAGGGCCGATTCCAGACCTTGGGGGACCTGCGGAAGCAGTGGACTGAGTCTGGAGTAGAAACATCCAGAACCACCGTGCACAGGCGTGTGCAGGAAATGGGCTACAGGTGCCGCATTCCCCAGACCTGGGCTACAGAGAAGCAGCACTGGACTGTTGCTCAGTGGTCCAAAGTACTTTTTTCAGATGAAAGCAAATTCTGCATGTCATTCGGAAATCAAGGTGCCAGAGACCGGAGGAAGACTGGGGAGAAGGAAATGCCAAAATGCCAGAAGTCCAGTGTCAAGTACCCACAGTCAGTGATGGTCTGGGGTGCCGTGTCAGCTGCTGGTGTTGGTCCACTGTGTTTTATCAAGGGCAGGGTCAATGCAGCTAGCTATCAGGAGATTTGGAGCACTTCATGCTTCCATCTGCTGAAAAGCTTTATGGAGATGAAGATTTCATTTTTCAGCACGACCTGGCACCTGCTCACAGTGCCAAAACCACTGGTAAATGGTTTACTGACCATGGTATCACTGTGCTCAATTGGCCTGCCAACTCTCCTGACCTGAACCCCATAGAGAATCTGTGGGATATTGTGAAGAGAACGTTGAGAGACTCAAGACCCAACACTCTGGATGAGCTAAAGGCCGCTATCGAGCATCCTGGGCCTCCATAAGACCTCAGCAGTGCCACAGGCTGATTGCCTCCATGCCACGCCGCATTGAAGCAGTCATTTCTGCAAAAGGATTCCCGACCAAGTATTGAGTGCATAACTGTACATGATTATTTGAAGGTTGACGTTTTTTGTATTAAAAACACTTTTCTTTTATTGGTCGGATGAAATATGCTAATTTTGTGAGATAGGAATTTTGGGTTTTCATGAGCTGTATGCCAAAATCATCCGTATTAAGACAATAAAGACCTGAAATATTTCAGTTAGTGTGCAATGAATCTAAAATATATGAATGTTAATCATGACATTATGGAAAATAATGAACTTTATCACAATATGCTAATATTTTGGGAAGGACCTGTATATTATATTATTCTGTTATTTTTATATTATATTTTTTGTATTTATTTTGCTGTGCTGGGCGCCCACAAATCTGCTGCGGTCCTCCACACACACACTGGAGCCTCCGTCCCAACCTAATCTCTCAGACCTGGAGCAGATTCCGCACAGCAGCGGTGGATCTGTTCGCCACATGGTGCCAGCTGTGGTTCTCACTAAAACCACGGGAGCATCCATCTTCAGGAGTGGACGCTTTCTGCTCATAGTCTGTGGTTGAATAAGCTAGTTTGCGCTTTTCTTCCAGTTCCGCAGATCCTGAAGCTCCAGGATAGGTTCGGGTGGAACAGCTGTCATTAATTCTCAAAGCCTCCAAGCGCACAGGCACACCGTGGTTCCCGAACATGCAGCAGTTGGTATCGGGCTGCCCATTGCAGCAGCTGTGGAGGGCGGATGTGTGAGGGGCAATCAGGAGTTACCCAGAGACAGGTCAGTGTCTCTGGGACTGGCTGCTGAACGGGAGCTCTTAGGGAGGCTCTGTTGTAATTAGTTTCTTCTAACCGCCTCATAACTCTGAGGAGGAAGCAGTGTCTCATCTCCTCTGTTCTGTGCGCACTCTGTCATGTCAGTGGCCGGTCAGTGTGAGAACATTTGTTTTTCAGCCCCAGTTCGTGACCCCTTTGTTACTACTTTTGAGTATAATCAAGCCTTCCTGTGGTCAGAGGTTACTCCCCTCTGCTGTGGTGCTTAGGGCGTGCAGGGGTTGTCACGCTGTGTCATTACACATGATCCAGCTGCTGAGTTGTTTCATTTTATATCTATGATCCAACTGAGAATTTGAGGACCAGCTCTGGTCATTGTTAGACCGTTACAGTTTGTAACCTTCATCGTCACTGTTCACAGCAGCAGGTCTGTCATCTCAACCTCTCCCTGACCAGAGATTATTTCTCCTCTGTTCAGTTGCGCAGGGTGCCTCTGAGTTCGGTGGCTGAGTTTGAAATTGTTCTGTGCAAGCTTTTTGTTTGTGGTCTGGACGGACTCAGTGAGGCATAGTCTACATCCTGCTTCACCTTTAATCCACTAGCGATATCCATAAAGGGCAAAACAAACGTTTAGCTGCTCCCAGAATAACTTATTTTAGCTATCACAGCTTTAGTCCACACAGCCGTTACCTAACGATCGCTAGCCAAACCACATCAGGCGCGTGCCCAACGGTTTTCTCTCTCTTTTTTCCCCCTCCTGGGTGACCCGGAAATACCATTAAAAGTTACTTAAACGTCCTTCTTTTTTAGGTTAGGTAAATGATTGAATTCAGTAACGTAAGATAATACTTTTACCAAAATAAATTCGTTTGGCAATAAGTATACATTAATTCATAAAACCCATATTTAAGAAATATCTTCTTAAAGTCTTCAATCTGTTGCAATTAATGTGAACTAATTTTTTTAAGACAATGTGGTCTTACTTTTTATTAATTAATAATAAAATACCAATACTATAGGGTATAATCACGCTCAATCATTTAAAAAAATACTATTTGTTGTCAAAAGTGAAATGATTCTTCCAGATCTGGCAAATATGAGAGTACTTAAAACTTTATAAACAACTGACTCAATAAAAAAAAAAAAAAATAGGGCTTAATATTAAGCTTTGTCAATCTCCATTTGTCAGTTTATAATGTTTAGATGCCGGATAGATGCTAATAGAAAATAGAAAAATAATTCTATCTCTGACAGATACACTGTGAGCCGCCTAAGAATAGTTACTAATTGACCTGTGACGTTTTTAACGTAACATAAATTGATTCAGAGGTCAGAGGTGCTAGACAGCCTTTCAAGGCCAGGGGTAGGGCTAGTGAATATGATTAGTATTGTGTGTGGCCTCCACGTGTCTGTATGACCTCCCTACAACGCCTGGGCATGCTCCTGATGAGACGGCGGATGGTCTCCTGAGGGATCTCCTCCCAAACCTGGACTAAAGCATCCACCAACTCCTGGACAGTCTGTGGTGCAACGTGACGTTGGTGGATGGAGCGAGACATGATGTTCCAGATGTGCTCAATCGGATTCAGGTCTGGAGAACAGGCGGGCCAGTCCATAGCTTCAATGTCTTCATCTTGCAAGAACTGCTGACACACTCCAGCCACATGAGGTCTAGCATTGTCCTGCATTAGGAGGAACCCAGGGCCAACCGCACCAGCATATGGTCTCACAAGGGGTCTGAGGATCTCATCTCGGTACCTAATGGCAGTCAGGCTACCTCTGGCGAGCACATGGAGGACCATGTGGCCCTCCAAAGAAATACCATCCCACACCATTACTGACCCACTGCCAAACCAGTCATGCTGAAGGATGTTTCAGGCAGCAGATTGCTCTCCACGGTGTCTCCAGACTCTGTCACGTCTGTCACATGTGCTCAGTGTGAACCTGCTTTCATCTGTGAAGAGCACAGGGCGCCAGTGGCGAATTTGCCAATCCTGGTGTTCTCTGGCAAATACCAAGCGTCCTGCACGGTGTTGGGCTGTGAGCACAACCCCCATTTGTGGACGTCGGTCCCTCATACCATCCTCATGGAGTCGGTTTCTAACCATTTCTGCAGACACATGCACATTTGTGGCCTGCTGGAGGTCATTTTGCAGGGCTCTGGCAGTGCTCCTCCTGTTCCTCCTTGCACAAAGGCGGAGGTAGTGGTCCTGCTGCTGGGTTGTTGCCCTCCTACGGCCTCCTCCAAGTCTCCTGGTGTACTGGCCTGTCTCCTGGTAGCGCCTCCAGGCTCTGGACACTACGCTGACAGACACAGCAAACCTTCTTGCCACAGCTCGCATTGATGTGCCATCCTGGATGAGCTGCACTACCTGAGCAACTTGTGTGGGTTGTAGAATCCGTCTCATGCTACCACGAGTGTGAAAGCACCACCAACATTCAAAAGTGACCAAAACATCAGCCAGAAAGCATAAGTACTGAGAAGTGGTCTGTGGTCCCCACCTGCAGAACCACTCCTTTATTGAGTGTCTTGCTAATCACCAAAGATTTCCTCCTGTTGTCTATTCCATTTGTACAACATCATGTTAAATTAATTGTCAATCAGTGTTGCTTCCTATGTAGGATATATATATGTGTGTGTGTGTGTGTGTGTCTCAATTATGTACTAATTACATAATAGAACAAGTAATTAATTACACCATCAACCATTAAATGTTTACATAGTGTTTCATATGCCCAGAAAGCACCATGAACTAATATAAACTGGCTTATTGATTAGAATCTAACGTCTGAGGGGTTATCATCTATAGATTAAAAAACAAAATATTAAATGACATACTAAACATACTAAAAATAAATTAAATAGTTCCATGGTGCACTGCAACACAGGTACTATCAAATAATGCAAAAGTGTAATTAGCTAAAAAAGAAGGCTGGCTCTGCTCTGAGGACTCCTCTGGAACCTCTGGAGATCATTGCGCAAAGAAGGATTTTTCATTAAATGAGGAACATTATGGAGAACCCTGACTATCCTCTTCATCAGACTGTTGTTCAACAACAGAGTTTCTTCGGTCAGAAGCTTCTTCAGATCTGCTGTAGGACAGACCGCTACAGGAGATCTTCCTGCCCACAGCCATCAGCTCTTTGAAGAAACCTGCATAATATGAGCAACATTTAATTACCCATTGGGTGAATAAAGTATTTTTGAATTAAATTGAGTTGAATTGAATGATTATATATTATATTATATATATTATAGATTATATTATAGATTATTTTATAGATTATCATATATATTTAACATGTGCTGCCAACGTTTTTCTAAATATGAATCCCATTTATTTAAACTGTGATATTTATACATAATTATTTACCTACTTTATTCATTTTTAGGTTGTGACACTTTTGGCCCTCCTGAGGTGTGGTTGAGATCTAAAATTTCAGTAGTAAGAACGAAATAACTTAAAAAATAAACTAAATTTAATAATAGTTTGAGACTGGTAAAATAATATCACGCACAGATTCCGTGTGCTGCCAAGTATGGAAGTAAATCGTTACCATATTTCAAATGAAAAAGCATTTCTGAAAATGCTTTTTCATTTGAAATATGCCAAAACGTTGGCAGCACATGTTAAATATATATGATAATCTATAAAATAATCTATAATATATATAATATAATATATTATTTCTGAAAATGCTTTTTCATTTGAAATATGGTAACGATTTGCTTCATAGCCAAGAGATGTGCGGTGGTTTTGTTCATTCATTCATGCACCACAGGGAGGCAGCACTGCGTTGCTTGCCTGTAAGTTTGGAACCGGAAGTTTGTCACCGGACGTTTGTCACAAGCTAGCGACTATTGCCATTTCGAGAAGGATAGGAGACCCCGACAAGGATAGGAGACCCCAGGAGACTGCGTGCTTGTTGTTTATCAACGTTTTTTATCCCAATTAAACCGTCACTATGGCTATGCAAGCAGCGAAACGCGCCAATGTAAGTTAAAAGTTATGGACTAGTGTAAATATTAGCCGGAATTGTTTCAAGTTTAACATCCGCTTTACGCTAGCTTAGCAGTTAGCACGCTAACTAGTGCGACAGAGAAGGGCCACAAAGTCTGTATTTGAAGTTCCCTCAGTGTTTTTATTCTTGTCGCATTGACGGTAAAGTCTGTTATTCTGTTTTAGTGTCTGAGATGATGTATTTCTCCACTATATGAGGCGAAGCTTGGTCTCAGACATGGACGCTAAGTATTAGCATATGGGGTCTATCTGCTTATCTACATACAAAGAAAAAAAGTTCTAGCATGAAGCCCAAATTACACGTGGTTCGCAGTGATTAGCATTGAATTGGCATTTTTGTGCTTTTATAAGCGGATTAAATGCTTTACAATACTAAGACCATGTTGAACAGTTTGGTCTGCCATTTCTAAATATTTAAGGATTTGCAAAATATCTGCTCAAAATTGATGCAAAGTCATTAAACAGTGAAATATCCATTTACTCAAGTGCTAAATCAGGGGCATCAACTACGGTGCTATGTCGAAATTATGGATTTCCATGAATACATGGTAGCTAGATATTAAAAATCTTAGTGACAATTTTTTTCAATCTATAGTTTGTTGTTTTGTTCTTTGTTGTGTTGTATCCTCTGTGATTGGTCATGATTTGGTTTTTCTCACTGCAGATCCGATTACCGCCTGAGGTGAACAGAATCCTGTACATCAGAAATCTTCCTTATAAGATTACAGCTGAGGAGATGTATGATATCTTTGGGAAATATGGACCAATACGACAAATCCAAACGTAAGTTCAGTTTGAGACACTTTTCGTATGTTATGTTGTTTGAGGAAAGGAGCAGCTAAGTTCTAATCAAACTGGCATGTTTGTAAGGCACATAGAAGCTAAACATGCCCACTTGCTTTACTTGTAAGACGTTTACTTCTGCAAATACAAGTCTATCGGTTTTCTTATGAGACAAAGTCACTGGTTTAAACCAAGGCATTCTCAGCTTCTGATTAATAAGTACTCAAACCATTTATATGTTACACTTTGCTTGAAACAGTTATGAAACTGCTCGGTTTGTTCAGGTGCTCACTATTCGCATTTTATGGGTTTTTTTCTTCTCAGAAGGAATACACCTGAAACAAGAGGAACAGCTTATGTTGTGTATGAAGACATCTTCGATGCCAAGAATGCCTGTGACCACCTGTCAGGCTTCAATGTCTGCAACCGTTACCTCGTGGTTCGCTACTACAATGCAAACAGAGTACGTATCAGCAGCACTGGACACATGCTATCACAATCTGGTTCCCAAGCAAAGCCAAATATGTAACTTGTTCTAGAAAAATATCATCTGCTGCATTGATTCCAATTAAATGTGGTTTTCTACGTTGTTGTTTTGCAGGCATTCCAGAAAATGGACACAAAGAAGAAAGAGGAGCAACTGAAGCTTTTAAAAGAGAAATATGGGATCAACACAGACCCTCCAAAGTAGTGTCTCTGCGGCTCTCAACTTTTATTTTCATTCTTTGTATAAAAAAAAACCTGTTGATTTGTTTATGCTTATGATGAGTTATTGATACCATTGTTGAAAATGTCATTTTACACATTTTTTATTTTTTGAGTCAGCCTGGACTCCCAATCTTTGAATTGAAGCTGGAGAGAGGGAGAGTGATGTTCTATGTGGTCAAACCTTTCAAAGACTTTTCAGGTGTAAACTGTTTTGTTTTGACCCATCCTATTCAGCTGTAAACTGGACTGAACATGACCCCCTCATGGAAATTAAAACCCTCTTGTAAAATAAATGCTCCTATTTCTAAAAGCTTGCTTCCATGTTTTCTACTCTTTTCATATAGTGATGTAAAAGTGTTGCCCTCTGTGTACACCTGGGAGGTCAATGGGTTCTGCATTTATGTGTGTGTGTGTTCCTGTCTTGGCATCACAGTGAGAACCATTTTCCTGATTTCACCATCAAATTGAGGACCGTTTGTACCGAAGTGAGGACATTTTGCTGGTCCTCACGACCTATTTTGCTAACAGTTAGGTTTAGGACTAAGGTGTGAATTGAGTTTAAGTTAAGGTTAGGGTTAAGCATGCACTGCTAATGGTGAGGTTTAGGGTTATTGTCAGGGTTAGGGCATAGAAAGGGTTGAAAATTACTGAAAATCAATGGAAGTCAATGGGAGGCAACACATGGTCCTCACTACATATAGTAAAACAAGAGTGTGTGTGTGTAAGAACACACACTACAATGTGGAACCAGAGGGACTCTGCTATCAAGTCATGGGTAAACATTTTCTCCAAAATGTTTCTCTATGTAGAGTTGCTTCATTTCTGTCACATCTGTGAGTTTAAATCATAAAATGAATCATAAAAATCATAAAATGAAAACTATATTTTAATGGGGGTTTCTTTTACATGTGCACTAAGAAATCAGTTCATTTTTAAAGTGTCAAAATACACAAGGATGCCTGTGAAAAATAGGCGTTTTCTCAGACTAGATGTCATTTTTAATATGTCTGATAATTATAAAAATGATTGTAGAGCAGACATCATACATGGATTATTAAATGTTTTTAATCCCATGTTGCCTCTTAGCCTCAACTGTGAAGATTTATTGAACATCCTGTTAATGATGGTAATTATGTATAACAGTACAATGTCCTGGTCTGCTGTCGACAACACGAAGAGTTTGAGACTAAAGTCAAGAACTGATGAGCAGACGTTCTCCATGATTTTCTACTAGAGCAGAAGTTGTGGTTCCATGAATTCTGGCACGTCTAGGTTTTGAAGCAGCAAAGCAGTCCCAGAACATCAAGGTACCGTCACCGTGTTTGACATACTGAGTTCTTCTTAATTTTACTGCAGGATGCATACCTTGCAAAGAGATCCACTTTTATAGCATCAGTTCGAAATATTTTTCCAAATATCTGGGGGATCATTAAGTTCCCTTTTTCAGCAAATGTGAGATGAACCTTTGTGTTCTTTTTGTTGGTTTTGGCCTTGGAACTCCGGGTGCTATTATTTAGTCTTTCTTGATGTTGATTCATGAACGTTGGCCATAACAGGAAAATTAGACCAGCAGTACTTTGGATATTGTTCTGGATTCTTTCGTGACCTCCTGGATGAGAGAAGCACTCTTGGAGTAATTTTGGTAGGTGGGACACTGCTGGGAAGGTTAACTTTTTCTCATTGATTTTTGAATTTCTGTAGTCTGGCAATGATGCGTTGCCATTTAGGGTCTTTTAGTCTACTTCCTGTTGTTGGGTGGCTTGTTTTCAAATGAATATTTTTTTTTTCTCCTTGTGTCTTGCGGTAATCACACTGGGAGTGGATAGGGAAGTCGAACTCAGCTGTCCAGAACATGTGGTTAATCAAGGTTATTTGGTGATTCACAAAGGGGTAGTTGCTTTGTCCAAATCAGGATAGGTTGTTGTGAGAATTTATTTTCCTTGAATAAATGGAATAATTATTCCAACAGTTTTATGTTTACTCAGGTGTCACAAATTAGTTAGTGGGTTCAAATGCTTTTTTCATACTACTGTAGACAATATTAGCACCTCAGATTTGCAGGTAAAACCTTCCTTTAAAATTTTTATATTAAGTTCACAATTGAATTGAGACCCGGTTTTGCTGGTTGCTGTTTAGGTGATCTGCCTCTTGGGTTTACTTGATGGCAAGATGCATCATCATCCTAAAAAAAAGATCTCATCTTCACCAAACCTACTTTGGATTGATGGAATGAGTAAAGTCTCAAAAATGTCCATGTCCCATTGTGCGTTTTCTATAAAGGTAATGACATCCTCCATTCTCCTTTACCTGACACGTGTCTGGCATCATAAATGGACTTCGACAAACTTTTACAGAAATTGGCAGTTTTGGATATGAAAATCCATTGACTAGAAGTGAATGTGGAGGTGAATAAGGGGTACAACAATGATTCAACTCTGCCTGTGATCCCAAACAGTGACAGCCAGCTCAACAACTCAGCAGGCAATCAGAACACTGAGAATAAACCTACCGGCAGACCCCTCTGGCATATTTTAGGGGCATGCCCAAAGAATCAAGGTGGACGACTCACTGGAAGACCTCAGCAATTAAATAAATTAGAATGGCCATACCAATCCTATAAGCATAGCATGAATATTTTCCAACACCTCCTAAGTCCAAAACAAACTTTTTCAGTGATTTTAATGAGCTTTTATCTGTGATTTGTGTTGATTATGACTGTTTAATTATTGTGGGAGACTTGAACATTCACATGGACAATCCTGAAGACAGAAGTGCAATAGATCTATGTGACACTCTTAGAAAGTTTGGTTTGGCTCAACATGTTAAACAGCAAACGCACAAACAGGGACATATTTTGGACTTGATCATCACTAAAGGTCTAAACATTTCCAAGGTGTCTGTAACTGATGTTGCTCTATCTGACCACTTTTCTGTTATTTTTGAAAGCATCATCTGCAATGACTCAGTTTGCCAAAGAGACATAAGAAAACGCATCTTTAAGGACGGTGCTGCTGAAACCTTTAACCAGATTTACTCTTCTACCTCCACTTTGCCCTGTAACACTGTAGATGAGCTGGTAGATAACTTTCATTCTAAAATCTCAGACATCATTGATTCAATTGCTCCAATTAAAGTGAAAGTCGTTTCTGGGAAGAAAATGTCTCCGTGGAGAAGTGCTCCACCAGTCAGAAGTGAACAAAAGGAGTGTCGAAAAGCTGAACGCAGGTGGCGAAAGGCTGGACTCCAGGTTCACTATATGAACTATAAAGAAAGACTATACAGATATAACCTACAACAGAAAAATGCAAGGGAATCTTTATTTTGATCATCAGGAAAAACATTAACAATGCTCGTACATTATTTGCCACGGTCGACAGGTTAACAAACCCTCCAGTAACTGTAGCATCTGAACTCCACTCTACCAGGGCCTGCAATGAATTTGCTAAATTCTTTACTGAAAAAACCCAAAAGATCAGAGAGGCAGTCAGCACATCCACATCATGGCGCCGACGATGGCAGCCTGGGAGCTTCGCTCTCTGATTCTGATCAACTCCAGTACCAATGTTGTCTCCAACTAGAACTGATTTTGACAAAATTTCCCAATTTCACCAAATAAACTGCAAAATCTTAGAAGAAATTGTACAGCAACTAAGCTATTCTTCCTGCTGTCTCGATGTTTTATCCACAGCTTTCCTTAAGAAAGCTTTGCCTGTAATAACATCTGATTTAACTCAAATAATAAACACGTCCCTTTTGTCAGGTGTTTTCCCCCAGGCCCTAAAAACAATTATCAAACCTCTATTGAAAAAGAGCAACTTGGACAAGCTGCTACTACAGAACTACAGGCCTATATCAAACCTCCCCTTCATCAGTAAGATTATTGAAAAAGCTGTGTTTCAGCAGTTAAACAACTTCCTAACAACGACCAACCACTTCGATGTCTTCTAGTCAGGCTTTCTGCTCACCACAGTACAGAGATCGCTCTTGTCAAGGTGTTCAATGAAATCCGTATAAATGCAGACTGTGGAAGAACCACAGTGCTGGTATTATTGGACCTTAGTGCAGCATTCGACACTGTTGATCACTCCATTTTATTAGAGCGCCTGGAAAACTGGGTCGGCCTTTCTGGTACAGCACTCAACTGGTTTAAATCCTACTTGAAGGAAAGGGACTTTTTTGTGTCAGTAGGTAACTTTACATTGGAGCGCACAAAAATCACATGTGGCGTTCCCCAAGGGTCCATATTAGGGCCCCTCCTATTCAATATCTACATGCTCCCCCTAACTCAGATTTTAATAAACAACAACGTAAGTTATCATAACTATGCAGACGACACACGTTATGATGTCACCAGATGACCATGAACCCATTCATCCCAAAGGGATTAATAAAGTATTTTTAAAGTTCTGTATATACAGGTCCTTCTCAAAATATTAGCATATTGTGATAAAGTTAATTATTTTCCATAATGTAATGATGAAAATTTAACATTCATATATTTTAGATTCATTGCACACTAACTGAAATATTTCAGGTCTTTTATTGTCTTAATACGGATGATTTTGGCATACAGCTCATGAAAACCCAAAATTCCTATCTCACAAAATTAGCATATTTCATCCGACCAATAAAAGAAAAGTGTTTTTAATACAAAAAACGTCAACCTTCAAATAATCATGTACAGTTATGCACTCAATACTTGGTCGGGAATCCTTTTGCAGAAATGACTGCTTCAATGCGGCGTGGCATGGAGGCAATCGGCCTGTGGCACTGCTGAGGTCTTATGGAGGCCCAGGATGCTTCGATAGCAGCCTTTAGCTCATCCAGAGTGTTGGGTCTTGAGTCTCTCAACGTTCTCTTCACAATATCCCACAGATTCTCTATGGGGTTCAGGTCAGGAGAGTTGGCAGGCCAATTGAGCACAGTGATACCATGGTCAGTAAACCATTTACCAGTGGTTTTGGCACTTTGAGCAGGTGCCAGGTCGTGCTGAAAAATGAAATCTTCATCTCCATAAAGCTTTTCAGCAGATGGAAGCAGGAAGTGCTCCAAAATCTCCTGATAGCTAGCTGCATTGACCCTGCCCTTGATAAAACACAGTGGACCAACACCAGCAGCTGACACGGCACCCCAGACCATCACTGACTGTGGGTACTTGACACTGGACTTCTGGCATTTTGGCATTTCCTTCTCCCCAGTCTTCCTCCAGACTCTGGCACCTTGATTTCCGAATGACATGCAGAATTTGCTTTCATCCGAAAAAAGTACTTTGGACCACTGAGCAACAGTCCAGTGCTGCTTCTCTGTAGCCCAGGTCTGGGGAATGCGGCACCTGTAGCCCATTTCCTGCACACCCCTGTGCACGGTGGCTCTGGATGTTTCTACTCCAGACTCAGTCCACTGCTTCCGCAGGTCCCCCAAGGTCTGGAATCGGCCCTTCTCCACAATCTTCCTCAGGGTCCGGTCACCTCTTCTCGTTGTGCAGCATTTTCTGCCACACTTTTTCCTTCCCACAGACTTCCCACTGAGGTGCCTTGATACAGCACTCTGGGAACAGCCTATCCGTTCAGAAATGTCTTTCTGTGTCTTACCCTCTTGCTTGAGGGTGTCAACAGTGGCCTTCTGGACAGCAGTCAGGTCGGCTGTCTTACCCATGATTGGGGTTTTGAGTGATGAACCAGGCTGGGAGTTTTAAAGGCCTCAGGAATCTTTTGCAGGTGTTTAGAGTTAACTCGTTGATTCAGATGATTAGGTTCATAGCTCGTTTAGAGACCCTTTTAATGATATGCTAATTTTGTGAGATAGGAATTTTGGGTTTTCATGAGCTGTATGCCAAAATCATCCGTATTAAGACAATAAAAGACCTGAAATATTTCAGTTAGTGTGCAATGAATCTAAAATATATGAATGTTAAATTTTCATCATTACATTATGGAAAATAATTAACTTTATCACAATATGCTAATATTTTGAGAAGGACCTGTAAATAAAGTTCTGTGAACAACAGATGGTGTAATCCAGGACATGTAACTGTGAAGTGTCAGCTCTGCAGTCCAGATATTTAACTGTTGGAAGTAAGTTTTCGTCCATATTATTTACCCAGAGAGTTCACCAGTGTTATTTTGGCAACAGTTTACGTTCCGCCTTCCGCTGTTGCTGACACTGCATGTGATGCCATCATCTCAGTTGTTGCTAAGCTACAGACACAAAACTCCAATGCGTTTGTGGAAATATCTGGTGATTTTAACCATGCTTCACTCTCTGCTACACTTCCAACACTTCAGTTTATCAGCTGCTCTACCAGAAAAAAACAAAATGTTGGATTTCTTTTGTGAAGATGTCAAGGACTCATACATCTCTACAGCAAGACCTCCTCTAGGCAAATCACAATCTTGTTTTTCTCTGCTCGAAATATAAGCCCCTTGTTCAGAGGCAACCTGTAATAAAACGATCTTTGATTTCTCCAGTGCATGGATCAAAGACTACCTGACAAAAAGACCACAGTTTGTGAGACTGAAGGGTTGTGTGTCTAACCAGGTAGTCAGGAGCACCACAGGGGACTGTACTCTTACCATTCCTCTTCACTCTGTACACCTCAGACTTCCAGTACAAGACAGACTCCTGTCATCTGCAGAAATACTCGGATGATTCTGCGGTCGTGGGGTGGATCAGAGATGGACAAGAAGATGAGTACAGGGAGCTGGTGGACCGCTTTGTGGCATGGTGTGGAAACAATCATCTCATTTTGAACGTGACTAAAACAAAGGAGATGATTGTAGATTTTAAGAGAAACAGGAATAAGTCAAAAACTATTTCCATCATTGGAGAAGAAGTGAAGGTGGTGGAGGAGTATAAATACCTCGGTGTTCACCTGGACAACAGACTAGAGTGGAGATGCAACTGTGAAGCTGTCTACAAGAAGGGACAGAGCATACTGTACTTCTTGAGGAAGCTTAGGTCCTTTGGTGTTTGCAGCAAGATGATGCATACCTTCTATAAGTCTGTTGTGGAAAGTGTGATCTCTTCTACCATCATCTGCTGGGGAAGCAGCATCAGAGCCAGGGACTTAAAAAAGCTCAACAAGCTGATAAAAAAGGCTGGCTCTGTTCTGGGGACTCCTGGAGATCATTGTATAAAGAAGGATTCTTCATAAATATTCTTCATGAGACTGTTGTACCACAACAAAGTGTCTTCAGTCAGAGGCTTCTCCAGATCTACTGTAAGACAGACCACTACAGGAGATCCTTCCAGCCCACAGCCATCAGGATCTACAACGACTCTTTGAAGAAACCTGCATAATATGAGCTACAATATTTAAATTCCCTTTGGGATTAAGAAATTATTTTTGAATTTGAATTGAATTTTAGACCCAGTTTAAGAACCACAGGTACAGTTCAGCCTAAATTGAAAGCTGTCTAGAAATAAAACAGGTAGTAAAATTAACCTTTTTTAAATTTCTGACTGAGTGTTCATTCAGGAAAGGTCAATACATTCTCCTCAAGACAGGAGAGAATATGTTCTTTAACCTGAGATTGTCAGGACATTTCAAATTTCACAAGACCTGGTTGCAGAATTCTCAGGAAGACCTCATAAGTCCCTCCAACTGCACTATTTGCATGTTATAGTTGTTGGACACCACACAAGAACGAACTTTTACCCAGATGATGTCTCAAGAAGTGAATGAGGTCATTTTGTTCCTGCAGCCCTGGGACAGTGAACACATTTCTCTGTTCTTGTGGATTATGCATAGGCCTAAAATCAAAAAACCAAATACTGACGGGTCAAATGTTCAAATAAATATGTGATTTGGCAAATCAAAGATAACTTATACCAAATCAATAAATCAAAGTGGAAACTGTAATAATTGAGAAAATGGTGGAGAGAAAAACTGATTTTTTAAGACTGCATCAGAACCCTGAATATTGACTGAAATGATGGGTGGTTGAGTTATCAGACCAGACAACTGCCCATAGAGTTTATTTTATTAGATTAAATCACAACACAGGGAGTAGTGCAGCCATGTCGTCAGGGACACAAAACATGCTACAAAAGAATCTTTTTACATGGTTGCCATTTCTCCGATTTGGTATCCTCACAGCAGTAACAAGGTTTGTGGTTAGAAACATCATCAGGCCTAAGATGTTCATGTAAAGAAGTTCAGATTGGACACTTTACGGGAGACAATCCACACTGCTGAAGGGACGTAGATGGACTAGCATGATAAATCTTTGTTGCAGGACTGTATGTCAAATCTGCTTCATTCTTCTGTGTTCCCACAAAACAAATATATAAATTCTTAAATATATACCGGGGCCAGGCAAAGTTATTCATGTCACCGTTAGGAGGCACTACTTCACTGAACTTCTATGTGTGCAATGTGTGAAACAAAGGGAGTAAAAAACATACAAAAATCTGACTGATTGGTAAAACTTTCAGGGACTGAAAAGGGCAAATTGTATAAACCTACTAAACACAAGGCTTTACGTATTGGGCTGTCCTCCTGCGGTAACAGTATGTGATGGGACGCCACCTACTGCTAACGTCATTGCTTTAACGCTCATTACAAACATGCAACAGCACAAAAGCCTCATCTCAGGGCGACTTTAATGCTCAAACACTCTAAATTCCTTGTAGCGATATGCAACCTATGAGCCAAAATGAAAAAATGGAATCAATAAGAAAATAAATGTGTTTAGGATTTTCCTATTTTAACTCCAGCCCGTTCATTCGTATTGGAATCCTAATTCAAAACTCGCTCACCTTCATTGGGTTTGGATCAAATATCTGCGAATTTTGCTCTTTTTATGGTGCTTCCAAAACGACCAAGTCCTCGTCACTCAGCATTGGCTACCTTGTAATGAGACAGTGTGTTTAAATGCACATCGGGCAGGTATTTAGGTCTTAGCAACATATAGCACAGCTAATCCACAAGGAAACATGCTCCCACAGTTAAAGCAATCCAAAGAAAAGGTCTCATCTGATCACCGAGCTTCCAACCCATATAAGAAAACTCGTAGGAGGCGGATTTATTTTATCTCTCCACTGAGAGAAAAACTGTTTTCCCTCAAGAGTCACCACGTTGCGTTGATAAGGCTTTCTGTTCTCAAACACCGGATGAAAATTAGACTTTTAAGGCAGAACCTAAAGGCATGCAAATGAACAACATTGACTGTAGTTACGGACAGTACAGGTTCATTTCAGGGGGAAAACTTTGACGAAAGCTAAACCATCTCTTCTCGAGCTAATATTTGACAAGATGGATGAAGTTTTTTACTGGAAGAAGGTACATTGTTGTAGGAATTTGGTTCGCTTGACAGTATCGTGAAACACACACAGCTAGTATCGGTAAACTTGGAACAATAAATAGAGTAGCGGCAAATTCAACGTAGCACATCACTGATGCGCAAGCTCCGGTAGAATGAAACTGAATGGAAAATACTTTGCACTTCACATTTTGGCAGTTGATCTATAAATAATTTTGATATATATTCATATTTATATTTCTTTATATATATACTTACAGGTCCTTCTCAAAAAATTAGCATATTGTGATAAAGTTCATTATTTTCCATAATGTCATGATGAAAATTTAACATTCATATATTTTAGATTCATTGCACACTAACTGAAATATTTCAGGTCTTTTATTGTCTTAATACGGATGATTTTGGCATACAGCTCATGAAAACCCAAAATTCCTATCTCACAAAATTAGCATATCATTAAAAGGGTCTCTAAACGAGCTATGAACCTAATCATCTGAATCAACGAGTTAACTCTAAACACCTGCAAAAGATTCCTGAGGCCTTTAAAACTCCCAGCCTGGTTCATCACTCAAAACCCCAATCATGGGTAAGACTGCCGACCTGACTGCTGTCCAGAAGGCCACTATTGACACCCTCAAGCAAGAGGGTAAGACACAGAAAGAAATTTCTGAACGAATAGGCTGTTCCCAGAGTGCTGTATCAAGGCACCTCAGTGGGAAGTCTGTGGGAAGGAAAAAGTGTGGCAGAAAACGCTGCACAACGAGAAGAGGTGACCGGACCCTGAGGAAGATTGTGGAGAAGGGCCGATTCCAGACCTTGGGGGACCTGCGGAAGCAGTGGACTGAGTCTGGAGTAGAAACATCCAGAGCCACCGTGCACAGGCGTGTGCAGGAAATGGGCTACAGGTGCCGCATTCCCCAGACCTGGGCTACAGAGAAGCAGCACTGGACTGTTGCTCAGTGGTCCAAAGTACTTTTTTCGGATGAAAGCAAATTCTGCATGTCATTTGGAAATCAAGGTGCCAGAGTCTGGAGGAAGACTGGGGAGAAGGAAATGCCAAAATGCCAGAAGTCCAGTGTCAAGTACCCACAGTCAGTGATGGTCTGGGGTGCCGTGTCAGCTGCTGGTGTTGGTCCACTGTGTTTTATCAAGGGCAGGGTCAATGCAGCTAGCTATCAGGAGATTTTGGAGCACTTCATGCTTCCATCTGCTGAAAAGCTTTATGGAGACGAAGATTTCATTTTTCAGCATGACCTGGCACCTGCTCACAGTGCCAAAACCACTGGTAAATGGTTTACTGACCATGGTATCACTGTGCTCAATTGGCCTGCCAACTCTCCTGACCTGAACCCCATAGAGAATCTGTGGGATATTGTGAAGAGAACGTCGAGAGACTCAAAACCCAACACTCTGGATGAGCTAAAGGCTGCTATCGAAGCATCCTGGGCCTCCATAAGACCTCAGCAGTGCCACAGGCTGATTGCCTCCATGCCACGCCGCATTGAAGCAGTCATTTCTGCAAAAGGATTCCCGACCAAGTATTGAGTGCATAACTGTACATGATTATTTGAAGGTTGACGTTTTTTGTATTAAAAACACTTTTCTTTTTGTTTATTGTTTAGGATTTCGTAAATATATTAGTGAGTACATATTCTGCAGAATTCCTGTGTTGAATTGCACACCTGTTTACACTGCAGAGGTGTACAGCCTCTGTCCCTTTTAATGTTTTATAACAACTTCCAGATTGTTCATGGAACAAAGTGTAAATCCAAGCTCCAGCACAGTCTCGTTCCAGTTAAATTACATTAAGGTCTGCATTGATCTCTGAGGGTAAATTTGTCTTTCCTTTCCCATAAGCCTTTATTTATGGAGGCCAGACAAGCAGCAGCAAGAGTCTGGCGGAACTATTTAGTCACAGGCCAAATGATCCTGACACATCCCACTTCATCCATCCAGGTTTTTTGTTTTCTCTTTTTATTCAGGCTATCTGAGCTGACTGATGCTGCTCTCGGACGGCTTGTGCAAACAAATCCGGTTCGGGTGTTTCAGCCTTCATCAAGAAAACCGAACAAGAGGGGGACAATCTTTTTTTATCTGTTTTGTTGGTACTTCCAGAAAAAGATATTATTAGGTAATACACTGCCTGGCCAAAAAGAAAGTCGCCACCTGGATTTAACTAAGCAAATAGGTACGTGCCTCCCATTGGATATTTACTGCTTGGGCGAAAATGTTTCAGCTGGCAACAAGTTATTTAACCCCAACTGGTGCAATGAGTTGCTTCTCATTTATTAAACAACCATGTCGAAAGACACATCCTGTGGTTGTGGAAAAGATGTAAGTTTGTTTCAGAAGGGTCAAATCATTGGCATCAAGGAGAGAAAACATCTAAGGAGATTGCAGAAACTACTAAAACTGTCCAATGCATTATTAACTGGAAGGATAGTGGGGACCCATCGTCTTCGAGGAAGAAATGTGGTTAGAAAAAAAATCCTGAATGATCATGATCAGCGATCACTTAAACGTTTCGTGAAATCAAATCAAAGAAAAACAACAGTAAAACCCCGGCTCATGTTTAATAGTGAAAGTAAGAGCATTTTCTACACGCACAATGCGAAGAGAAATCAAGGGACTGGGACTGAACAGCTGTGTAGCTTTAAGAAAACCACTAATCAGTGAGGCTAACTGGAAAAAAAGGCTTCAATTTGCTAGGGAGCATAAAGATTGGACTCTGGAGCAATGGAAGAAGGTCATATGGTCTGATGAGTCCAGATTTACCTGTTCCAGAGTGATGGGCGCATCAGGGTAAGAAGAGAGGCAGGTGAAGCGATGCACCCATCATGCCTAGTGCCTACTGTACCAGCCTGTGGGGACAGTGCTATGATCTGGGGATGCTGCAGGTGGTCAGTTCTGGGTTCAGCAACAGTATGTGTTCAAAGAAGGAGGTCAGCTGACTACCTGAATATACTGAATGACCAGGTTATTACATCAATGGATATTTTCTTCCCTGATGGTACAGGCATATTCCAAGATGACAATGCCAGGATTAATCGGGCTTGAATTGTGAAAGAGTGGTTCAGGGAGCATGAGACATCATTCTCACACATGGATTGACCACCACAGAGTCCAGACTTTAACCCTATCGAGAATCTTTGGGATATGCTGGAGAAGGCCTTGTGCAGTGGTCAGACTCTACCATCATCAATGCAAGATCTTGGTGAAAAGTTAATGCAACACTGGGTGGAAATAAATCTTGTGACATTGCAGAAGCTTAATGAAACAATGCCACAGTGAATGCATGCTGTAATTAAAGCTAAAAGAGGTCCAACAAAATATGTGTGATGAGTGTGTGACCTTTATTTTTTGGTGGCGACTTTTTTTTTTTTGGCCAGGCAGTGTATATACTGTATTTAGTATCAGGTTATACAAAATATAGGTGAAGGAATCACTGAGAAAAAGCTTGATACTAGATTTTTATTTTATCCTTCTCCAAATGTCAAGCTGCCCTGCTTGTTCTGACATTTGCCAGAATAAATAGTGAGCTAATGACCTGAATTTCAAATCCTTGAATTCGATTTAGAAAAAAACAACTTTTTGCCATTTCCACAACCTAAATGGATCTTTTACCTTAAAATATTTTAGTTCTGATGAAGGAAGTCCAAATTGTTTTTGTCCTATCTAAAACCATGAGAGGTTACAGTTTTTTTTTTTTGCTGTAGCCTACATAACACTTGGGAGAGGTCTGTCCCCCTCCAGATTTCTTCTTCAAATTATTATTTCATTTTTTAATTGACCAAAGCTATCCAAACCAACCTGGCCCTATTAAGCACCCCCCTAAACCTATCAACTGGTTGTGCTACTCTTGGTGGCACAACCAACTGACATCCAGTCTGCGATAACTGGAAATGAATCTTTTAAATCACTGTGAAGAATTTTTTACCCACTCTGTGCAGAATTCAACCACACTGGAGGGTTTTCTAGAATAAACAGCATGTTCAAGGACATGCCGAAGGTTCTCAATAGGATCTAAGTCCAGACTTTCACTAGACCATCTTCGAAACCTTCCTTTTGTTTTTGCTTCAGCTATTCAGAGGCAAACTTGCTGGTGTTCTTTGGATTACTGTCCTGCTACAAAATGTGTTTGAGCTTAAGGTCATGAACTCATGGCTGGACATTCTCCTTCAGATCCTTCTGCTCGAGAGCAGAATGCTCCAGGTTCCAAGTAGCACAAGACCATCATTCTACCACCACAATGTTTGACTTGCAGTGTAATATTCTTCAGTCTAGGTTCAGTCTAAGCTGTCGAAGTTTTATATCAAGCAACACAATGCACACCTTCCAAAATGTTCCCATTTTGTCTTATCAGTTGGTTGATGATCTGAAATGGAATATTGGAAAATATTGTTTTGCATTTTCGTTTATAGTTGTGAGACCTGCTAAACAAAGAATGAAGAACTGAGTTTATGCTTAAACAACCTTGTTAAGGGCACCATGCTGTCCCTGCCACAGAATGACTAAGATCTGTTTGATTAACACAATCCCCCCACCTCACATCCTCCAGTGAGCCCAGCATTGGTATTCATAACCAAGAGTTTAGGACACACTGTCTTTGTTTCGGTTGCTGGGCAGATAAACTTGCTGCTTTTTGACTAAATTGTAAATGGATCCTAGGGACTGCCCCTTGGAGAAGAAGAGGTATTCCTGCATTTTGCATACACTCTGGTGTTTGGTTTTTCTCTTAAGGGCAACGATCTAGGACTGCAGGCAGCAGATTTAGGATCGGTAATTTGGTCAGAGACTGTATAACACAAAACAGTTAAGAGTGACAAAACAGCAAAATCAGAGGAAATAAATCTTCCACTGGGGCAAATGTTTTTTCATTGCACAAAAAAGGCAGGTGAGGTAAATGTCGAAGTGATGCTTGTTAAAGGTTACAACTAACATTTCAGTAACCTTTAGCAAAAGCTTCCTAAACATTGCCTAACAGTCCCTGCAAAATTAGCTGTAACCCCTACACGTGTAGCAGACATAGAGAATGAGGAACGTCCAGGCACTCTGGCTTGAATGTTTTATGTCACCTAAGAAGAAAATTTAGAATATGTAAGAAAACTTTATGACAGTCAAAGAACATCTGCTTCCCAATGTTTAACTAATCTTCAGTGAACATTTATAGAACAATCTATGAATGTTCAATTCGTAGCTTGGTACCCAGTTTACATTTTTTCATTTAATAAGCTGTATAATTTGTTTTGCAGCATACCTTTCTTAGTGGTTTAATGGCCTTTTAATTGGTAATGACAGTTTTCTTCAGGTGTAGTTTCTCTGCCAAATCTGCATCTGAAAGTTGAGTTAAACACTTGAGCTGGCTTAGTGCAGCTTAACGGCTTCCAGGGATGAGTGTGTGGGTTGTGATCTGAGTGAGGAGGGCATATTTCCCGCTCTGTTTCAGTTTGGGAACTGGGTTTAACTGGATTACTGTTATCTAAGAACCAGAAGAGTTATTTGTGACTCTGAAAGCAATGAGTTATGTTCACCCTCGCTGTGGCTCTTGACTCTCATTTATACATATTTGTAGGGAACTTGCCACCCACTGGCAAATATAAGGTACTTTTCTGATTGTATTATGTTGTTAAGTATCAGATCAATCAGTTATGTAATGGTACACTTAGCATTTCCTGGACATTGTAAGGTCATTGTGTTGACAACTTGATGACAACTGGTTTACCAAGAATGGAAGTCAGCTCCTCTGAGTCTGAGCCCAAAGTTCTCAACTGGAACAAAGGCTAAACACATGCTCTAGGTTGGGGTTAAGTCTTTCCCTTCAGCAGAGGGATTTTCGGTGTCTTGGGGTCTAGTTGCAATGTGAGGATAGGATGGAATGGAATCGGTGCCTTATCTGCAGAAAGGTGTTTCTTGAACTGGCATGTTGTGGTGAATAAGGAGCTGAGCTGAAGAGGAAAGCTCTTGATTTGTGGTCCATCTAATGGCCATGAGACATACAGTAGATCATGACCAAAAGATCAAGATCCCGTACACAAGCAGATGGATGGATGGATGGATGGATGGATGGATGGATGGATGGATGGATGGATGGATGGATGGATATAGTTTTGCTCAGTGACTAGGCTGACTACGATTAGCTAGACACACCGATATTAATGTGTTTCCCAGCATCTAGGATTTTCACGCACCATAGCAGATGTTCCATAACATGAGCTCTACATAATTGTGTACCTGATCTAATGATGCAACACATCAGAAGTAAACAGTTTGTTGCAATCACTACCTTTAATTAGCATGGCAGCCATGTTTGATTTTCAAATCAGAGCTGATAACAAGCCTCCAACTTTCCAAGTCAGAACGTCGACACCAGAGGGTGTTCTAGTTAATTTTGCACAAGGAACAAATGGAACGCCCACTATATTCATCTAGACTAACCTCTTAAGCTCACAATTCATGGCTACTTAACATGAATTGCTAGATAAAATGAATTCTTGAGTTTAAAATGTTTGCATTCAAGCCCCTTTCACCACATATTGGGCCTTTTTTATATGCAGGAGGAGTATGATCGACTTTTTAAAGAGTTGAGTGTTAAGAACTTGAGGACTGTGCTTGAATTTCAGAATGTCTTGATCATGTGGCTAAAGCATTTATTGTTTATTTGTAAGCAAATGTGATGTTAATTTATAGACAGGAAACACTTTGCACTGAAAAAACACAGATTTTTATAGGCAAAAGACATTAAAAACAATATATCATTTTCCCTCCACTTCATATTTCTACCGTGGAGGCGACGTGCTGCAGCCTTTTGCTAATATTGTCAGATGAAATGCAGTCCATTAGCAGAAATACATTGCTATACATGACAGGGCGAGCTGTCTGTGCCATGATTGTTTACACTGTTTCCTCAAAAGCACTCCATAGTTGCTGCTTTATTGAGCAGAATGCAGGGTTATAATCCATCGCAGGGACACATTTACAGTGTCTGTCTGCATCAACTCTTACATATACTCGCAATGACAAGCCAAAAAGCGACAGAAACTGAGCCAGCACAAATCTGTAGCCACGACTGCTTCCAAGCCTGTAGGGTCTGCACAAATAGAACACACACACACACACACACACACACACACACACACACACACACACACACACACACACACACACACAGCTGAAGGCTGCACAGGATTGCTGCTGAAAGGCAAGAATCTGAACACTCTGTATTGATTATAGAAGAACACAATATTTGTAAGGTGCAAAGTTAATGTAGAATCAAGACTGTCCCTACTGCTGTTTCAATACTTCAGAGAGACAAACTGAATACACTTTGGACTACATAGCTCTCTACTTATGGTGTGAGGGAGGAATTTGCTATGTTTACAGCGTACACAGGGAAGAGGTCTCTCAGACTGGAAAATATGTGTTAATTACTGAGCACTTCAGTGTTAGAGGTTGTAGATGAGATGGCTACAAAATGGGCTACATAGGTGAATAAGAACACACAAATGCAGTCACAGACAGAGAAACAGGGAGAATTATACCGAAAAAAAGGGTAAAAACAAAGAAGGACCCTAGAGACCAGAAGGCTGGATTTATCACATTGAATAGCTTTGAACCCTCTGTGCTCTGTGACCTCTGTAAAAGGCCTCCCTGTAGGGCTGAGAAGGTGTGATTCAACTATTCAGCAAAGTTCATGGCCTCACTTCTGCCGTGTGAGTGCATTCAGATGGACAAGGTTTAGGGTCCATTCTGAGGGGAAGTCATATTCTGAGCGACCATATAGAACCATTACCACAATTGATTCTCTATCATGACTAAACAGAGAAGTAAGCCGTCAGTCTCACAGAGCAGGCTTGGAATCCCAGGGTGCCGTGGGGGTGGCAGCAAGAATGATTTTTAGGTGGTTAAAAGTTTAGGCCAAGTTGTCAGCCATCATCCATCCATGAGGGGCACCGACTCCTTGTCTGTCTGACCTCTCCGCTTAGGTCCGTGGAGGCTACCAACAGTAAGAATAAACTATAAAATTACAACAAAAGGTTATGGCTAACAATATCTAGAAATCAATCAACAAATGCCACACTACTAAAAACAAAATAGCCCCCCTTACAGTTTTTGTTCCATTTTGCTTTTTTGTCACACTTAAATGTGTCAGATATTCAAACTAACTTTAATATAAGGTGAGTAAATACAAAAAGCTGTTTCCTGAATGATGATTTCATATATTAAGGTAAGAACATTTCTGGTTCAGTTTCTCTAGCCACACCCAGGCCTGATTACCACCAGACCTGTAGGGTCAAGAAATCACTTAAGTATAACTTGTTTGACAACATGAAGTAGGCTAAAAGATCTCAAAAAGCAAAAAACCATGCCCTGATCTAAAGAAATTCATGAACAGATGTAAAGCAAAGCCAGTGAAGGGGTTACAAAAGCATTTGGGACAGCAATTATCCACAAATGGAGAAAGCATGGAGCAGTGGTGACTTTCCCAGGAGTGGCCGGCCCTCCAAAATTGCTCCAGGAGCACATGGGTGAGTCATCCTGGAGGTCACAAAAGAACCCAAAACTTCTATAGCACCGCAGGCCTCACTCACATCAGTTAAGGTTAGAGCTCATGCCTTTTTGAGAGATATGCACTATGTTACACCTGGTGTAAAACTAATTTCATACCAGCATTTAAACATGAGGGTGGTAGAGGTATTGCCTGGTGTTGTGTTAATGGTTCCGGACCTGGACGACTTGCAGTAATGGATGGAACCAGGACTTCAGGACTTCTGCTCTCTTGAAGAACGTCCTTAAAGAAAAGACGGCCACACCGCTGACATCGCTTCTCTGCTTCAGTTAAACACTTCACAATCCTGTGGTGTATCACTATCACTGTCACATGACCAAACAAATACCACATGGCCAACCCCCTCCACTCCTCCTCCCAAAACACATAGACAAACAGCTAAAAGATGGAAGTAAACATCATCTGTTAATACCAGCCCAGTTTTATTTATGGGGCCGATAGCGATATGCATGCGCATCGTTAGAGGTTTTGTCATTAGCCGCAGATTTAATTGAGACTATTAAAAGTCAGAGGCAAAATGAATTTAACTTCGGTTGATAATTGTGCTCATAGTCTGTGGTTGAATAAGCTAGTTTGCGCTTTTCTTCCAGTTCCGCAGATCCTGAAGCTCCAGGATAGGTTCGGGTGGAACAGCTGTCATTAATTCTCAAAGCCTCCAAGCGCACAGGCACACCGTGGTTCCCGAACATGCAGCAGTTGGTATCGGGCTGCCCATTGCAGCAGCTGTGGAGGGTGGATGTGTGAGGGGCAATCAGGAGTTACCCAGAGACAGGTCAGTGTCTCTGGGACTGGCTGCTGAACGGGAGCTCTTAGGGAGGCTCTGTTGTAATTAGTTTCTTCTAACCGCCTCATAACTCTGAGGAGGAAGCAGTGTCTCATCTCCTCTGTTCTGTGCGCACTCTGTCATGTCAGTGGCCGGTCAGTGTGAGAACATTTGTTTTTCAGCCCCAGTTCGTGACCCCTTTGTTACTACTTTTGAGTATAATCAAGCCTTCCTGTGGTCAGAGGTTACTCCCCTCTGCTGTGGTGCTTAGGGCGTGCAGGGGTTGTCACGCTGTGTCATTACACATGATCCAGCTGCTGAGTTGTTTCATTTTATATCTATGATCCAACTGAGAATTTGAGGACCAGCTCTGGTCATTGTTAGACCGTTACAGTTTGTAACCTTCATCGTCACTGTTCACAGCAGCAGGTCTGTCATCTCAACCTCTCCCTGACCAGAGATTATTTCTCCTCTGTTCAGTTGCGCAGGGTGCCTCTGAGTTCGGTGGCTGAGTTTGAAATTGTTCTGTGCAAGCTTTTTGTTTGTGGTCTGGACGGACTCAGTGAGGCATAGTCTACATCCTGCTTCACCTTTAATCCACTAGCGATATCCATAAAGGGCAAAACAAACGTTTAGCTGCTCCCAGAGGAACTTATTTTAGCTATCACAGCTTTAGTCCACACAGCCGTTACCTAACGATCGCTAGCCAAAACCACATCAGGCGCGTGCCCAACGGTTTTCTCTCTCTTTTTTTCCCCCTCCTGGGTGACCCGGAAATACCATTAAAAGTTAATTAAACGTCCTTCTTTTTTAGGTTAGGTAAATGATTGAATTCAGTAACGTAAGATAATACTTTTACCAAAATAAATTCGTTTGGCAATAAGTATACATTAATTCATAAAACCCATATTTAAGAAATATCTTCTTAAAGTCTTCAATCTGTTGCAATTAATGTGAACTAATTTTTTTAAGACAATGTGGTCTTACTTTTTATTAATTAATAAATAAAAACCAATACTATAGGGTATAATCACGCTCAATCATTTAAAAAAATACTATTTGTTGTCAAAAGTGAAATGATTCTTCCAGATCTGGCAAATATAAGTGAGAGTACTTAAAACTTTATAAACAACTGACTCAATAAAATAAAAAATAAAAAAATAGGGCTTAATATTAAGCTTTGTCAATCTCCATTTGTCAGTTTATAATGTTTAGATGCCGGATAGATGCTAATAGAAAATAGAAAAATAATTCTATCTCTGACAGATACACTGTGAGCCGCCTAAGAATAGTTACTAATTGACCTGTGACGTTTTTAACGTAACATAAATTGATTCAGAGGTCAGAGGTGCTAGACAGCCTTTCAAGGCCAGGGGTAGGGCTAGTGAATATGATTAGTATTGTGTGTGGCCTCCACGTGTCTGTATGACCTCCCTACAACGCCTGGGCATGCTCCTGATGAGACGGCGGATGGTCTCCTGAGGGATCTCCTCCCAAACCTGGACTAAAGCATCCACCAACTCCTGGACAGTCTGTGGTGCAACGTGACGTTGGTGGATGGAGCGAGACATGATGTTCCAGATGTGCTCAATCGGATTCAGGTCTGGAGAACGGGCGGGCCAGTCCATAGCTTCAATGTCTTCATCTTGCAGGAACTGCTGACACACTCCAGCCACATGAGGTCTAGCATTGTCCTGCATTAGGAGGAACCCAGGGCCAACCGCACCAGCATATGGTCTCACAAGGGGTCTGAGGATCTCATCTCGGTACCTAATGGCAGTCAGGCTACCTCTGGCGAGCACATGGAGGACCATGTGGCCCACCAAAGAAATACCACCCCACACCATTACTGACCCACTGCCAAACCGGTCATGCTGAAGGATGTTTCAGGCAGCAGATCGCTCTCCACGGTGTCTCCAGACTCTGTCACGTCTGTCACATGTGCTCAGTGTGAACCTGCTTTCATCTGTGAAGAGCACAGGGCGCCAGTGGCGAATTTGCCAATCCTGGTGTTCTCTGGCAAATACCAAGCGTCCTGCACGGTGTTGGGCTGTGAGCACAACCCCCATTTGTGGACGTCGGTCCCTCATACCATCCTCATGGAGTCGGTTTCTAACCATTTCTGCAGACACATGCACATTTGTGGCCTGCTGGAGGTCATTTTGCAGGGCTCTGGCAGTGCTCCTCCTGTTCCTCCTTGCACAAAGGCGGAGGTAGTGGTCCTGCTGCTGGGTTGTTGCCCTCCTACGACCTCCTCCACGTCTCCTGGTGTACTGGCCTGTCTCCTGGTAGCGCCTCCAGGCTCTGGACACTACGCTGACAGACACAGCAAACCTTCTTGCCACAGCTCGCATTGATGTGCCATCCTGGATGAGCTGCACTACCTGAGCAACTTGTGTGGGTTGTAGAGTCCGTCTCATGCTACCACGAGTGTGAAAGCACCACCAACATTCAAAAGTGACCAAAACATCAGCCAGAAAGCATAGGTACTGAGAAGTGGTCTGTGGTCCCCACCTGCAGAACCACTCCTTTATTGAGTGTCTTGCTAATCACCAAAGATTTCCTCCTGTTGTCTATTCCATTTGTACAACATCATGTGAAATTGATTGTCAATCAGTGTTGCTTCCTATGTAGGATATATATATGTGTGTGTGTGTGTGTGTGTGTCTCAATTATGTACTAATTACATAATAGAACAAGTAATTAATTACACCATCAACCATTAAATGTTTACATAGTGTTTCATATGCCCAGAAAGCACCATGAACTAATATAAACTGGCTTATTGATTAGAATCTAACGTCTGAGGGGTTATCATCTATAGATTAAAAAACAAAATATTAAATGACATACTAAACATACTAAAAATAAATTAAATAGTTCCATGGTGCACTGCAACACAGGTACTATCAAATAATGCAAAAGTGTAATTAGCTAAAAAAGAAGGCTGGCTCTGCTCTGAGGACTCCTCTGGAACCTCTGGAGATCATTGCGCAAAGAAGGATTTTTCATTAAATGAGGAACATTATGGAGAACCCTGACTATCCTCTTCATCAGACTGTTGTTCAACAACAGAGTTTCTTCGGTCAGAAGCTTCTTCAGATCTGCTGTAGGACAGACCGCTACAGGAGATCTTCCTGCCCACAGCCATCAGCTCTTTGAAGAAACCTGCATAATATGAGCAACATTTAATTACCCATTGGGTGAATAAAGTATTTTTGAATTAAATTGAGTTGAATTGAATGATTATATATTATATTATATATATTATAGATTATATTATAGATTATTTTATAGATTATCATATATATTTAACATGTGCTGCCAACGTTTTTCTAAATATGAATCCCATTTATTTAAACTGTGATATTTATACATAATTATTTACCTACTTTATTCATTTTTAGGTTGTGACACTTTTGGCCCTCCTGAGGTGTGGTTGAGATCTAAAATTTCAGTAGTAAGAACGAAATAACTTAAAAAATAAACTAAATTTAATAATAGTTTGAGACTGGTAAAATAATATCACGCACAGATTCCGTGTGCTGCCAAGTATGGAAGTAAATCGTTACCATATTTCAAATGAAAAAGCATTTCTGAAAATGCTTTTTCATTTGAAATATGCCAAAACGTTGGCAGCACATGTTAAATATATATGATAATCTATA
This sequence comes from Girardinichthys multiradiatus, assembly GCF_021462225.1. Classification (NCBI taxonomy): domain Eukaryota; kingdom Metazoa; phylum Chordata; class Actinopteri; order Cyprinodontiformes; family Goodeidae; genus Girardinichthys; species Girardinichthys multiradiatus. The sequence goes on from NC_061808.1 coordinate 30,842,255, forward strand.
AAATAATATATATAATATAATATATTATTTCTGAAAATGCTTTTTCATTTGAAATATGGTAACGATTTGCTTCATAGCCAAGAGATGTGCGGTGGTTTTGTTCATTCATTCATGCACCGCAGGGAGGCAGCACTGCGTTGCTTGCCTGTAAGTTTGGAACCGGAAGTTTGACACCGGACGTTTGTCACAAGCTAGCGACTATTGCCATTTCGACAAGGATAGGAGACCCCGACAAGGATAGGAGACCCCAGGAGACTCCGTGCTTGTTGTTTATCAACGTTTTTTATCCCAATTAAACCGTCACTATGGCTATGCAAGCAGCGAAACGCGCCAATGTAAGTTAAAAGTTATGGACTAGTGTAAATATTAGCCGGAATTGTTTCAAGTTTAACATCCGCTTTACGCTAGCTTAGCAGTTAGCACGCTAACTAGTGCGACAGAGAAGGGCCACAAAGTCTGTATTTGAAGTTCCCTCAGTGTTTTTATTCTTGTCGCATTGACGGTAAAGTCTGTTATGCTGTTTTAGTGTCTGAGATGATGTATTTCTCCACTATATGAGGCGAAGCTTGGTCTCAGACATGGACGCTAAGTATTAGCATATGGGGTCTATCTGCTTATCTACATACAAAGAAAAAAAGTTCTAGCATGAAGCCCAAATTACACGTGGTTCGCAGTGATTAGCATTGAATTGGCATTTTTGTGCTTTTATAAGCGGATTAAATGCTTTACAATACTAAGACCACGTTGAACAGTTTGGTCTGCCATTTCTAAATATTTAAGGATTTGCAAAATATCTGCTCAAAATTGATGCAAAGTCATTAAACAGTGAAATATCCATTTACTCAAGTGCTAAATCAGGGGCATCAACTACGGTGCTATGTCGAAATTATGGATTTCCATGAATACATGGTAGCTAGATATTCTTTGTTGTGTTGTATCCTCTGTGATTGGTCATGATTTGGTTTTTCTCACTGCAGATCCGATTACCGCCTGAGGTGAACAGAATCCTGTACATCAGAAATCTTCCTTATAAGATTACAGCTGAGGAGATGTATGATATCTTTGGGAAATATGGACCAATACGACAAATCCAAACGTAAGTTCAGTTTGAGACACTTTTCGTATGTTATGTTGTTTGAGGAAAGGAGCAGCTAAGTTCTAATCAAACTGGCATGTTTGTAAGGCACATAGAAGCTAAACATGCCCACTTGCTTTACTTGTAAGACGTTTACTTCTGCAAATACAAGTCTATCGGTTTTCTTATGAGACAAAGTCACTGGTTTAAACCAAGGCATTCTCAGCTTCTGATTAATAAGAACTCAAACCATTTATATGTTACACTTTGCTTGAAACAGTTATGAAACTGCTCGGTTTGTTCAGGTGCTCACTATTCGCATTTTATGGGGTTTTTTCTTCTCAGAAGGAATACACCTGAAACAAGAGGAACAGCTTATGTTGTGTATGAAGACATCTTCGATGCCAAGAATGCCTGTGACCACCTGTCAGGCTTCAATGTCTGCAACCGTTACCTCGTGGTTCGCTACTACAATGCAAACAGAGTACGTATCAGCAGCACTGGACACATGCTATCACAATCTGGTTCCCAAGCAAAGCCAAATATGTAACTTGTTCTAGAAAAATATCATCTGCTGCATTGATTCCAATGAAATGTGGTTTTCTGCGTTGTTGTTTTGCAGGCATTCCAGAAAATGGACACAAAGAAGAAAGAGGAGCAACTGAAGCTTTTAAAAGAGAAATATGGGATCAACACAGACCCTCCAAAGTAGTGTCTCTGCGGCTCTCAACTTTTATTTTCATTCTTTGTATAAAAAAAACCTGTTGATTTGTTTATGCTTATGATGAGTTATTGATACCATTGTTGAAAATGTCATTTTACACATTTTTTATTTTGTGAGTCAGCCTGGACTCCCAATCTTTGAATTGAAGCTGGAGAGAGGGAGAGTGATGTTCTATGTGGTCAAACCTTTCAAAGACTTTTCAGGTGTAAACTGTTTTGTTTTGACCCATCCTATTCAGCTGTAAACTGGACTGAACATAACCCCCTCATGGAAATTAAAACCCTCTTGTAAAATAAATGCTCCTATTTCTAAAAGCTTGCTTCCATGTTTTCTACTCTTTTCATATAGTGATGTAAAAGTGTTGCCCTCTGTGTACACCTGGGAGGTCAATGGGTTCTGCATTTATGTGTGTGTGTGTTCCTGTCTTGGCATCACAGTGAGAACCATTTTCCTGATTTCACCATCAAATTGAGGACCGTTTGTACCGAAGTGAGGACATTTTGCTGGTTCTCAGGACCTATTTTGCTAACAGTTAGGTTTAGGACTAAGGTGTGAATTGAGTTTAGGTTAAGGTTAGGGTTAAGCATGCACTGCTAATGGTGAGGTTTAGGGTTATTGTCAGGGTTAGGGCATAGAAAGGGTTGAAAATTACTGAAAATCAATGGGAGGCAACACATGGTCCTCACTACATATAGCAAAACAAGAGTGTGTGTGTGTAAGAACACACACTACAATGTGGAACCAGAGGGACTCTGCTATCAAGTCATGGGTAAACATTTTCTCCGAAATGTTTCTCTATGTAGAGTTGCTTCATTTCTGTCACATCTGTGAGTTTAAATCATAAAATGAATCATAAAAATCATAAAATGAAAACTATATTTTAATGGGGGTTTCTTTTACATGTGCACTAAGAAATCAGTTCATTTTGAAAGTGTCAAAATACACAAGGATGCCTGTGAAAAATAGGCGTTTTCTCAGACTAGATGTCATTTTTAATATGTCTGATAATTATAAAAATGATTGTAGAGCAGACATCATACATGGATTATTAAATGTTTTTAATCCCATGTTGCCTCTTAGCCTCAACTGTGAAGATTTATTGAACATCCTGTTAATGATGGTAATTATGTATAACAGTACAATGTCCTGGTCTGCTGTCGACAACACGAAGAGTTTGAGACTAAAGTCAAGAACTGATGAGCAGACGTTCTCCATGATTTTCTACTAGAGCAGAAGTTGTGGTTCCATGAATTCTGGCACGTCTAGGTTTTGAAGCAGCAAAGCAGTCCCAGAACATCAAGGTACCGTCACCGTGTTTGACATACTGAGTTCTTCTTAATTTTACTGCAGGATGCATACCTTGCAAAGAGATCCACTTTTATAGCATCAGTTCGAAATATTTTTCCAAATATCTGGGGGATCATTAAGTTCCCTTTTTCAGCAAATGTGAGATGAACCTTTGTGTTCTTTTTGTTGGTTTTGGCCTTGGAACTCCGGGTGCTATTATTTAGTCTTTCTTGATGTTGATTCATGAACGTTGGCCATAACAGGAAAATTAGACCAGCAGTACTTTGGATATTGTTCTGGATTCTTTCGTGACCTCCTGGATGACAGAAGCACTCTTGGAGTAATTTTGGTAGGTGGGACACTGCTGGGAAGGTTAACTTTTTCTCATTGATTTTTGAATTTCTGTAGTCTGGCAATGATGCGTTGCCATTTAGGGTCTTTTAGTCTACTTCCTGTTGTTGGGTGGCTTGTTTTCAAATGAATATATTTTTTTTCTCCTTGTGTCTTGCGGTAATCACACTGGGAGTGGATAGGGAAGTCGAACTCAGCTGTCCAGAACATGTGGTTAATCAAGGTTATTTGGTGATTTCACAAAGGGGTAGTTGCTTTGTCCAAATCAGGATAGGTTGTTGTGAGAATTTATTTTCCTTGAATAAATGGAATAATTATTCCAACAGTTTTATGTTTACTCAGGTGTCACAAATTAGTTAGTGGGTTCAAATGCTTTTTTCATACTACTGTAGACAATATTAGCACCTCAGATTTGCAGGTAAAACCTTCCTTTAAAATTTTTATATTAAGTTCACAATTGAATTGAGACCCGGTTTTGCTGGTTGCTGTTTAGGTGATCTGCCTCTTGGGTTTACTTGATGGCAAGATGCATCATCATCCTAAAAAAAAGATCTCATCTTCACCAAACCTACTTTGGATTGATGGAATGAGTAAAGTCTCAAAAATGTCCATGTCCCATTGTGCGTTTTCTATAAAGGTAATGACATCCTCCATTCTCCTTTACCTGACACGTGTCTGGCATCATAAATGGACTTCGACAAACTTTTACAGAAATTGGCAGTTTTGGAGATGAAAATCCATTGACTAGAAGTGAATGTGGAGGTGAATAAGGGGTACAACAATGATTCAACTCTGCCTGTGATCCCAAACAGTGACAGCCAGCTCAACAACTCAGCAGGCAATCAGAACACTGAGAATAAACCTACCGGCAGACCCCTCTGGCATATTTTAGGGGCATGCCCAAAGAATCAAGGTGGACGACTCACTGGAAGATCTCAGCAATTAAATAAATTAGAATGGCCATACCAATCCTATAAGCATAGCATGAATATTTTCCAACACCTCCTAAGTCCAAAACAAACTTTTTCAGTGATTTTAATAAGCTTTTATCTGTGATTTGTGTTGATTATGACTGTTTAATTATTGTGGGAGACTTGAACATTCACATGGACAATCCTGAAGACAGAAGTGCAATAGATCTATGTGACACTCTTAGAAAGTTTGGTTTGGCTCAACATGTTAAACAGCAAACGCACAAACAGGGACATATTTTGGACTTGATCATCACTAAAGGTCTAAACATTTCCAAGGTGTCTGTAACTGATGTTGCTCTATCTGACCACTTTTCTGTTATTTTTGAAAGCATCATCTGCAATGACTCAGTTTGCCAAAGAGACATAAGAAAACGCATCTTTAAGGACGGTGCTACTGAAACCTTTAACCAGATTTACTCTTCTACCTCTACTTTGCCCTGTAACACTGTAGATGAGCTGGTAGATAACTTTCATTCTAAAATCTCAGACATCATTGATTCAATTGCTCCAATTAAAGTGAAAGTCGTTTCTGGGAAGAAAATGTCTCCGTGGAGAAGTGCTCCACCAGTCAGAAGTGAACAAAAGGAGTGTCGAAAAGCTGAACGCAGGTGGCGAAAGGCTGGACTCCAGGTTCACTATATGAACTATAAAGAAAGACTATACAGATATAACCTACAACTGAAAAATGCAAGGGAGTACTTCTTTTGATCATCAGGAAAAACATTAACAATGCTCGTACATTATTTGCCACGGTCGACAGGTTAACAAACCCTCCAGTAACTGTAGCATCTAAACTCCACTCTACCAGGGCCTGCAATGAATTTGCTAAATTCTTTACTGAAAAAACCCAAAAGATCAGAGAGGCAGTCAGCACATCCACATCATGGCGCCGACGATGGCAGCCTGGGAGCTTCGCTCTCTGATTCTGATCAACTCCAGTACCAATGTTGTCTCCAACTAGAACTGATTTTGACAAAATTTCCCAATTTCACCAAATAAACTGCAAAATCTTAGAAGAAATTGTACAGCAACTAAGCTCTTCTTCCTGCTGTCTCGATGTTTTATCCACAGCTTTCCTTAAGAAAGCTTTGCCTGTAATAACATCTGATTTAACTCAAATAATAAACACGTCCCTTTTGTCAGGTGTTTTCCCCCAGGCCCTAAAAACAATTATCAAACCTCTATTGAAAAAGAGCAACTTGGACAAGCTGCTACTACAGAACTACAGGCCTATATCAAACCTCCCCTTCATCAGTAAGATTATTGAAAAAGCTGTGTTTCAACAGTTAAACAACTTCCTAACAACGACCAACCACTTGGATGTCTTCTATTCAGGCTTTCTGCTCACCACAGTACAGAGACTGCTCTTGTCAAGGTGTTCAATGACATCCGTATAAATGCAGACTGTGGAAGAACCACAGTGCTGGTATTATTGGACCTTAGTGCAGCATTCGACACTGTTGATCACTCCATTTTATTAGAGCGCCTGGAAAACTGGGTCGGCCTTTCTGGTACAGCACTCAACTGGTTTAAATCCTACTTGAAGGAAAGGGACTTTTTTGTGTCAGTAGGTAACTTTACATCAGAGCGCACAAAAATCACATGTGGCGTTCCCCAAGGGTCCATATTAGGGCCCCTCCTATTCAATATCTACATGCTCCCCCTAACTCAGATTTTAATAAACAACAACGTAAGTTATCATAACTATGCAGACGACACACGTTATGATGTCACCAGATGACCATGAACCCATTCATCCCAAAGGGATTAATAAAGTATTTTTAAAGTTCTGTATATAAATAAAGTTCTGTGAACAACAGATGGTGTAATCCAGGACATGTAACTGTGAAGTGTCAGCTCTGCAGTCCAGATATTTAACTGTTGGAAGTAAGTTTTCGTCCATATTATTTACCCAGAGAGTTCACCAGTGTTATTTTGGCAACAGTTTACGTTCCGCCTTCCGCTGTTGCTGACACTGCATGTGATGCCATCATCTCAGTTGTTGCTAAGCTACAGACACAAAACTCCAATGCGTTTGTGGAAATATCTGGTGATTTTAACCATGCTTCACTCTCTGCTACACTTCCAACACTTCAGTTTGTCAGCTGCTCTACCAGAAAAAACAAAATGTTGGATTTCTTTTGTGAAGATGTCAAGGACTCATACATCTCTACAGCAAGACCTCCTCTAGGCAAATCACAATCTTGTTTTTCTCTGCTCGAAATATAAGCCCCTTGTTCAGAGGCAACCTGTAATAAAACGATCTTTGATTTCTCCAGTGCATGGATCAAAGACTACCTGACAAAAAGACCACAGTTTGTGAGACTGAAGGGTTGTGTGTCTAACCAGGTAGTCAGGAGCACCACAGGGTTCTGTACTCTTACCATTCCTCTTCAGTCTGTACACCTCAGACTTCCAGTACAAGACAGACTCCTGTCATCTGCAGAAATACTCGGATGATTCTGCGGTCGTGGGGTAGATCAGAGATGGACAAGAAGATGAGTACAGGGAGCTGGTGGACCGCTTTGTGGCATGGTGTGGAAACAATCATCTCATTTTGAACGTGACTAAAACAAAGGAGATGATTGTAGATTTTAAGAGAAACAGGAATAAGTCAAAAACTATTTCCATCATTGGAGAAGAAGTGAAGGTGGTGGAGGAGTATAAATACCTCGGTGTTTACCTGGACAACAGACTAGAGTGGAGATGTAACTGTGAAGCTGTCTACAAGAAGGGACAGAGCAGACTGTACTTCTTGAGGAAGCTTAGGTCCTTTGGTGTTTGCAGCAAGATGCTGCATATCTTCTATAAGTCTGTTGTGGAAAGTGTGATCTGTTCTACCATCATCTGCTGGGGAAGCAGCATCAGAGCCAGGGACTTAAAAAAGCTCAACAAGCTGATAAAAAAGGCTGGCTCTGTTCTGGGGACTCCTCTGGAGATCATTGTATAAAGAAGGATTCTTCATAAATATTCTTCATGAGACTGTTGTACCACAACAAAGTGTCTTCAGTCAGAGGCTTCTCCAGATCTACTGTAAGACAGACCACTACAGGAGATCCTTCCTGCCCACAGCCATCAGGATCTACAACAGCTCTTTGAAGAAACCTGCATAATATGAGCTACAATATTTAAATTCCCTTTGGGATTAAGAAATTATTTTTGAATTTGAATTGAATTTTAGACCCAGTTTAAGAACCACAGGTACAGTTCAGCCTAAATTGAAAGCTGTCTAGAAATAAAACAGGTAGTAAAATTAACCTTTTTTAAATTTCTGACTGAGTGTTCATTCAGGAAAGGTCAATACATTCTCCTCAAGACAGGAGAGAATATGTTCTTTAACCTGAGATTGTCAGGACATTTCAAATTTCACAAGACCTGGTTGCAGGATTCTCAGGAAGACCTCATAAGTCCCTCCAACTGCACTATTTGCATGTTATAGTTGTTGGACACCACACAAGAACGAACTTTTACCCAGATGATGTCTCAAGAAGAGAATGAGGTCATTTTGTTCCTGCAGCCCTGGGACAGTGAACACATTTCTCTGTTCTTGTGGATTATGCATAGGCCTAAAATCAAAAAACCAAATACTGACGGGTCAAATGTTCAAATAAATATGTGATTTGGCAAATCAAAGATAACTTATACCAAATCAATAAATCAAAGTGGAAATTGTAATAATTGAGAAAATGGTGGAGAGAAAAACTGATTTTTTAAGACTGCATCAGAACCCTGAATATTGACTGAAATGATGGGTGGTTGAGTTATCAGACCAGACAACTGCCCATAGAGTTTATTTTATTAGATTAAATCACAACACAGGGAGTAGTGCAGCCATGTCGTCAGGGACACAAAACATGCTACAAAAGAATCTTTTTACATGGTTGCCATTTCTCCGATTTGGTATCCTCACAGCAGTAACAAGGTTTGTGGTTAGAAACATCATCAGGCCTAAGATGTTCATGTAAAGAAGTTCAGATTGGACACTTTACGGGAGACAATCCACACTGCTGAAGGGACGTAGATGGACTAGCATGATAAATCTTTGTTGCAGGACTGTATGTCAAATCTGCTTCATTCTTCTGTGTTCCCACAAAACAAATATATAAATTCTTAAATATATACCGGGGCCAGGCAAAGTTATTCATGTCACCGTTAGGAGGCACTACTTCACTGAACTTCTATGTGTGCAATGTGTGAAACAAAGGGAGTAAAAAACATACAAAAATCTGACTGATTGGTAAAACTTTCAGGGACTGAAAAGGGCAAATTGTATAAACCTACTAAACACAAGGCTTTACGTATTGGGCTGTCCTCCTGCGGTAACAGTATGTGATGGGACGCCACCTACTGCTAACATCATTGCTTTAACGCTCATTACAAACATGCAACAGCACAAAAGCCTCATCTCAGGGCGACTTTAATGCTCAAACACTCTAAATTCCTTGTAGCGATATGCAACCTATGAGCCAAAATGAAAAAATGGAATCAATAAGAAAATAAATGTGTTTAGGATTTTCCTATTTTAACTCCAGCCCGTTCATTCGTATTGGAATCCTAATTCAAAACTCGCTCACCTTCATTGGGTTTGGATCAAATATCTGCGAATTTTGCTCTTTTTATGGTGCTTCCAAAACGACCAAGTCCTCGTCACTCAGCATTGGCTACCTTGTAATGAGACAGTGTGTTTAAATGCACATCGGGCAGGTATTTAGGTCTTAGCAACATATAGCACAGCTAATCCACAAGGAAACATGCTCCCACAGTTAAAGCAATCCAAAGAAAAGGTCTCATCTGATCACCGAGCTTCCAACCCATATAAGAAAACTCGTAGGAGGCGGATTTATTTTATCTCTCCACTGAGAGAAAAACTGTTTTCCCTCAAGAGTCACCACGTTGCGTTGATAAGGCTTTCTGTTCTCAAACACCGGATGAAAATTAGACTTTTAAGGCAGAACCTAAAGGCATGCAAATGAACAACATTGACTGTAGTTACGGACAGTACAGGTTCATTTCAGGGGGAAAACTTTGACGAAAGCTAAACCATCTCTTCTCGAGCTAATATTTGACAAGATGGATGAAGTTTTTTACTGGAAGAAGGTACATTGTTGTAGGAATTTGGTTTGCTTGACAGTATCGTGAAACACACACAGCTAGTATCGGTAAACTTGGAACAATAAATAGAGTAGCGGCAAATTCAACGTAGCACATCACTGATGCGCAAGCTCCGGTAGAATGAAACTGAATGGAAAATACTTTGCACTTCACATTTTGGCAGTTGATCTATAAATAATTTTGATATATATTCATATTTATATTTCTTTATATATATACTTATTATTTGTGCAAGTTGTTTGTGTGTAGAGTTGTGTGGATGTGTGTGTTTGCGGTGTGAGTTTGCCCCCGCACACCACTGTATGCTGCGTGTAGATGTTTTTATAGCAAATAACATTCTCATGCACACGAGTGTTTCAAACACAAGAAGCAGATCCATTGAAAGGTAGTCCAAGCATATTTTTTTTTTTTTTTCAGTGGAAATAGCTGCAAACTGAATGGAACATGAAATTCTTTCTGTGCAGTCCGTGGCGGCTGGTGGAGCGCTCTCTGCCGCGTTCACGCCTATTTCTGGAGGTCACACTGCAGCAGTAATACGATGGACGGGTCGCTCTTGGCCGCCTCTTTGAACTCCTCCAGCGTGATCTGGTCGTCGTTGTTCTTATCCATCTTGGAGAAGATCTTGTCCACCCTCTGCTCGGGCGTCAGCCCGTCCTCGTTCATTTTCATCATGATCACAGTGCCAACCATCTTGTAGATTGCCTGCCAGGAGAAAAACAAGAAGGTAGGAGCACTGTGTGGAAAATCCAAACATGCAACACTAGGGCAATTTACAGTAAAGCCAAAATTTATGCCTGCCTGACTTACCATCATGTACCAACATACATATTTATAATTTATTTTTATAAATTGTTGGTTGTCAAAGTAGCTATGAATTGATGCATAGTTGGCATGAAACATTCCATGATTCATGGCCCCATTTTGTACCATTCTGTATCAGGTATCTGCTTGTAACTTAAGTTATCCTGGTCCCCTTGCACAACAATGATCAGATCCCAAAGGTTTCTGGATTTGGAGCTGGAACATGGTTAAGTTGGGTGTCCAGATCCAAGTTCTGACCCCAAGACATAGAGGCACAGAGGCATGTAACAAGGGGAAATCCAGTCAAAAGGTAAGAGCGTATGATTATGACATGGCACAACATGACATGCTTGAGCATCAGTGCCTAGGAATGAATATTGGAAAGAATGTACAAGTCTAACACATTTTTCATCCAAAGACTTGTTTAGTTTCATTACCAAGGAATCCTTCAAGCTCAGAAATAGAGCGCAATCATGTGGTGGATTAAAGGCTCTGACTTTATTTCAGAGATGACTGTGGGCTTGCCTGCAGTGTATACAGGTCCTTCTCAAAATATTAGCATATTGTGATAAAGTTCATTATTTTCCATAATGTCATGATGAAAATTTAACATTAATATATTTTAGATTCATTGCACACTAACTGAAATATTTCAGGTCTTTTATTGTCTTAATACGGATGATTTTGGCATACAGCTCATGAAAACCCAAAATTCCTATCTCACAAAATTAGCATATTTCATCCGACCAATAAAAGAAAAGTGTTTTTAATACAAAAAACGTCAACCTTCAAATAATCATGTACAGTTATGCACTCAATACTTGGTCGGGAATCCTTTTGCAGAAATGACTGCTTCAATGCGGCGTGGCATGGAGGCAATCAGCCTGTGGCACTGCTGAGGTCTTATGGAGGCCCAGGATGCTTCGATAGCGGCCTTTAGCTCATCCAGAGTGTTGGGTCTTGAGTCTCTCAACGTTCTCTTCACAATATCCCACAGATTCTCTATAGGGTTCAAGTCAGGAGAGTTGGCAGGCCAATTGAGCACAGTGATACCATGGTCAGTAAACCATTTACCAGTGGTTTTGGCACTGTGAGCAGGTGCCAGGTCGTGCTGAAAAATGAAATCTTCATCTCCATAAAGCTTTTCAGCAGATGGAAGCATGAAGTGCTCCAAAATCTCCTGATAGCTAGCTGCATTGACCCTGCCCTTGATAAAACACAGTGGACCAACACCAGCAGCTGACACGGCACCCCAGACCATCACTGACTGTGGGTACTTGACACTGGACTTCTGGCATTTTAGCATTTCCTTCTCCCCAGTCTTCCTCCAGACTCTGGCACCTTGATTTCCGAATGACATGCGGAATTTGCTTTCATCCGAAAAAAGTACTTTGGACCACTGAGCAACAGTCCAGTGCTGCTTCTCTGTAGCCCAGGTCAGGCGCTTCTGCTGCTGTTTCTGGTTCAAAAGTGGCTTGACCTGGGGAATGCGGCACCTGTAGCCCATTTCCTGCACACGCCTGTGCACGGTGGCTCTGGATGTTTCTACTCCAGACTCAGTCCACTGCTTCCGCAGGTCCTCCAAGGTCTGGAATCGGCCCTTCTCCACAATCTTCCTCAGGGTCCGGTCACCTCTTCTCGTTGTGCAGCGTTTTCTGCCACACTTTTTCCTTCCCACAGACTTCCCACTGAGGTGCCTTGATACAGCACTCTGGGAACAGCCTATTCATTCAGAAATTTCTTTCTGTGTCTTACCCTCTTGCTTGAGGGTGTCAATAGTGGCCTTCTGGACAGCAGTCAGGTCGGCAGTCTTACCCATGATTGGGGTTTTGAGTGATGAACCAGGCTGGGAGTTTTAAAGGTCTCAGGAATCTTTTGCAGGTGTTTAGAGTTAACTCGTTGATACAGATGATTAGGTTCATAGCTCGTTTAGAGACCCTTTTAATGATATGCTAATTTTGTGAGATAGGAATTTTGGGTTTTCATGAGCTGTATGCCAAAATCATCCGTATTAAGACAATAAAAGACCTGAAATATTTCAGTTAGTGTGCAATGAATCTAAAATATATGAATGTTAAATTTTCATCATGACATTATGGAAAATAATGAACTTTATCACAATATGCTAATATTTTGAGAAGGACCTGTAGTGTTATGCTGCATTCCATTAACCTCAGAATATGGAACTGGGATGTCGGAGTTTATGTCATTTCCGAGTTGTAGTGTCCCAGTTATCCTGCTTGTTTTTGTTCGTATTGCTAGCAACTGTGACAGCAGTCTTACCACAATATCAATGACAATAAATACTGTTCTATGTGGTGTTTCGTGCATATAAACAGTATTGAAACATCTGGTCTTATAAACACTGAAAAGTCGTACGTTACGACTGACTAAATGTTGCGTAAATAATAAAGAACTGCTAAAAATAGTCACAGTAAGAACGTTTTACTACAATTGATGCGAGTAGCAACCATTTTAAATGTGAAAGTCGGGTATGGTCATGTTGCCCCAACCTTCCAACTTGTAATTCCAATTTTGGTGGGCGTTCCAGATGAAACTTCCTACACGGAGGTCGGGAATTCCGACTTTCGAGTACAAATGGGGTGCAGCATCGGGAAATGTACATAAACGGTGTTCGGTTTCATGTGTGTTAATTTATTTCTGTCTTCCTTCATAACAAAGCTACTAATGACAACGTTTTGTTAGTATGTTGTGAAAAAGAACAACTTTCTTTGTTGTTATTTTCTTTTTTCGGGCCAAATTTCATTTGACAAAGTTGCTAAATCTGTCAGTCACCACAAGGGGGAGACTGCAACTCCTCCATTCCAATGATAATTCTGTCTGTGTTGACAGCCTGACAACATAATCGTTTTCGACAGTGACTTTTGCTGCATGATGTGTTACCTTGTTTTCTTTTCAAACTAAACAGAAAACAATTGAACTCTGTTTTAGATGTAGCTGTAGTTTTTGTAGGGATACCTCAATGATCTCCAGCATCTCCACCCGTGTGATTTTGCCGTCTCCGTCCAGGTCGTACATGTTGAAGGCCCAGTTGAGTTTCTGCTCGAAGCTGCCCCGTGATGTGATGGACAGTGCACAAATGAACTCTCTGAAGTCGATGGTGCCGTCACTGTTCTTGTCAAAGGTCCTGAAGGCGTGTTGGGCAAACTTGGATGCATCGCCATAAGGGAAGAACTGGTAGAAAACAGACACAGTTATTTTACAATCGTGTAGAAGGATCTTAGATGTTCTGAACACATTTTGTTTATTGTTTAGGATTTCGTAAATATATTAGTGAGTACATATTCTGCAGAATTCGTGTGTTGAATTGCACATCTGTTTACACTGTAGAGGTTTACAGCCTCTGTCCCTTTTAATGTTTTATAACAACTTCCAGATTGTTCATGGAACAAAGTGTAAATCAAAGCTCCAGCACAGTCTCGTTCCAGTTAAATTACATTAAGGTCTGCATTGATCTCTGAGGGTAAATTTGTCTTTCCTTTCCCATAAGCCTTTATTTATGGAGGCCAGACAAGCAGCAGCAAGAGTCTGGCGGAACTATTTAGTCACAGGCCAAATGATCCTGACACATCCCACTTCATCCATCCAGGTTTTTTGTTTTCTCTTTTTATTCAGGCTATCTGAGCTGACTGATGCTGCTCTCGGACGGCTTGTGCAAACAAATCCGGGTCGGGTGTTTCAGCCTTCATCAAGAAAACCGAACAAGAGGGGGACAATCTTTTTTTATCTGTTTTGTTGGTACTTCCAGAAAAAGATATTATTAGGTAATACACTGCCTGGCCAAAAAGAAAGTCACCACCTGGATTTAACTAAGCAAATAGGTACGTGCCTCCCATTGGATATTTACTGCTTGGGCGAAAATGTTTCAGCTGGCAACAAGTTATTTAACCCCAACTGGTGCAATGAGTTGCTTCTCATTTATTAAACAACCATGTCGAAAGACACATCCTGTGGTTGTGGAAAAGATGTAAGTTTGTTTCAGAAGGGTCAAATCATTGGCATCAAGGAGAGAAAACATCTAAGGAGATTGCAGAAACTACTAAAACTGTCCAATGCATTATTAACTGGAAGGATAGCGGGGACCCATCGTCTTCGAGGAAGAAATGTGGTTAGAAAAAAATCCTGAATGATCATGATCAGCGATCACTTAAACGTTTCGTGAAATCAAATCAAAGAAAAACAACAGTAAAACCCCGGCTCATGTTTAATAGTGAAAGTAAGAGCATTTTCTACACGCACAATGCGAAGAGAAATCAAGGGACTGGGACTGAACAGCTGTGTAGCTTTAAGAAAACCACTAATCAGTGAGGCTAACTGGAAAAAAAGGCTTCAATTTGCTAGGGAGCATAAAGATTGGACTCTGGAGCAATGGAAGAAGGTCACATGGTCTGATGAGTCCAGATTTACCTGTTCCAGAGTGATGGGCGCATCAGGGTAAGAAGAGAGGCAGGTGAAGCGATGCTCCCATCATGCCTAGTGCCTACTGTACCAGCCTGTGGGGACAGTGCTATGATCTGGGGTTGCTGCAGGTGGTCAGTTCTGGGTTCAGCAACAGTATGTGTTCAAAGAAGGAGGTCAGCTGACTACCTGAATATACTGAATGACCAGGTTATTCATTCAATAGATATTTTCTTCCCTGATGGTACAGGCATATTCCAAGATGACAATGCCAGGATTAATCGGGCTTGAATTGTGAAAGAGTGGTTCAGGGAGCATGAGACATCATTCTCACACATGGATTGACCACTACAGAGTCCAGACTTTAACCCTATCGAGAATCTTTGGGATGTGCTGGAGAAGGCCTTGTGCAGTGGTCAGACTCTACCATCATCAATGCAAGATCTTGGTGAAAAGTTAATGCAACACTGAGTGGAAATAAATCTTGTGACATTGCAGAAGCTTAATGAAACAATGCCACAGTGAATGCATGCTGTAATTAAAGCTAAAAGAGGTCCAACAAAATATGTGTGACGAGTGTGTGACCTTTATTTTTTGGTGGCGACTTTTTTTTTTTTGGCCAAGCAGTGTATATACTGTATGTAGTATCAGGTTATACAAAATATAGGTGAAGGAATCACTGAGAAAAAGCTTGATACTAGATTTTTATTTTATCCTTCTCCAAATGTCAAGCTGCCCTGCTTGTTCTGACATTTGCCAGAATAAATAGTGAGCTAATGACCTGAATTTCAAATCCTTGAATTCGATTTAGAAAAAAACAACTTTTTGCCATTTCCACAACCTAAATGGATCTTTTACCTTAAAATATTTTAGTTCTGATGAAGGAAGTCCAAATTGTTTTTGTCCTATCTAAAACCATGAGAGGTTACAGTTTTTTTTTTTTTGCTGTAGCCTACATAACACTTGGGAGAGGTCTGTCCCCCTCCAGATTTCTTCTTCAAATTATTATTTCATTTTTTAATTGACCAAAGCTATCCAAACCAACCTGGCCCTATTAAGCACCCCCCTAAACCTATCAACTGGTTGTGCTACTCTTGGTGGCACAACCAACTGACATCCAGTCTGCGATAACTGGAAATGAATCTTTTAAATCACTGTGAAGAATTTTTTACCCACTCTGTGCAGAATTCAACCACACTGGAGGGTTTTCTAGAATAAACAGCATGTTCAAGGACATGCCGAAGGTTCTCAATAGGATCTAAGTCCAGACATTCACTAGACCATCTTCGAAACCTTCCTTTTGTTTTTGCTTCAGCTATTCAGAGGCAAACTTGCTGGTGTTCTTTGGATTACTGTCCTGCTACAAAATGTGTTTGAGCTTAAGGTCATGAACTCATGGCTGGACATTCTCCTTCAGATCCTTCTGCTCGAGAGCAGAATGCTCCAGGTTCCAAGTAGCACAAGACCATCATTCTACCACCACAATGTTTGACTTGCAGTGTAATATTCTTCAGTCTAGGTTCAGTCTAAGCTGTCGAAGTTTTATATCAAGCAACACAATGCACACCTTCCAAAATGTTCCCATTTTGTCTTATCAGTTGGTTGATGATCTGAAATGGAATATTGGAAAATATTGTTTTGCATTTTCGTTTATAGTTGTGAGACCTGCTAAACAAAGAATGAAGAACTGAGTTTATGCTTAAACAACCTTGTTAAGGGCACCATGCTGTCCCTGCCACAGAATGACTAAGATCTGTTTGATTAACACAATCCCCCCACCTCACATCCTCCAGTGAGCCCAGCATTGGTATTCATAACCAAGAGTTTAGGACACACTGTCTTTGTTTCGGTTGCTGGGCAGATAAACTTGCTGCTTTTTGACTAAATTGTAAATGGATCCTAGGGACTGCCCCTTGGAGAAGAAGAGGTATTCCTGCATTTTGCATACACTCTGGTGTTTGGTTTTTCTCTTAAGGGCAACGATCTAGGACTGCAGGCAGCAGATTTAGGATCGGTAATTTGGTCAGAGACTGTATAACACAAAACAGTTAAGAGTGACAAAACAGCAAAATCAGAGGAAATAAATCTTCCACTGGGGCAAATGTTTTTTCATTGCACAAAAAAGGCAGGTGAGGTAAATGTCGAAGTGATGCTTGTTAAAGGTTACAACTAACATTTCAGTAACCTTTAGCAAAAGCTTTCTAAACATTGCCTAACAGTCCCTGCAAAATTAGCTGTAACCCCTACACGTGTAGCAGACATAGAGAATGAGGAACGTCCAGGCACTCTGGCCTGAATGTTTTATGTCACCTAAGAAGAAAATTTAGAATATGTAAGAAAACTTTATGACAGTCAAAGAACATCTGCTTCCCAATGTTTAACTAATCTTCAGTGAACATTTATAGAACAATCTATGAATGTTCAATTCGTAGCTTGGTACCCAGTTTACATTTTTTCATTTAATAAGCTGTATAATTTGTTTTGCAGCATACCTTTCTTAGTGGTTTAATGGCCTTTTAATTGGTAATGAGAGTTTTCTTCAGTTGTATGGAGCAGGAAGTAACAAAGGGCTGAAGCTCCCAGTGCTGCACATTGCTAATCAGCTCCCTGGAAAAAGCCCTTGAATTTTCCCTTGGTTACAAGAAAAACTAAATTGTCTGTTCAATATGTCTGGTCGATGGTGTAGAAACTAAAGGTGTGCAGCCTTCACTCTTATTAAGGTAAAGCTAATATTCACAAGTTAAAGCAGCATGTCTGTTCAGCGGGCTCTACCCAAGCTAATAATCAATCTAATCAGCTAATCAGCTTTTTATACTTAGGTTATTCTATGAAGAGGTGCAAAAAGATCATATTTTGCACAACATGCATGTTTACCTAATGGTAAACATCATAGGAATCTCACACCAGCCTAAGCTTCTAAATGCAGCAACAGAGACTAGCCATATAAACACCCTTGATTTTACTAGTATATAATGCTGCAATATAAATCGTCTATAAAATTTAGGCCATAGGATATGGATACAGGTTGTTCCATTTTATTGTTTTATATGTTTTATTTGCACATAGTAGATGTTTTGGAAGTGCAGAAATACAGAACGTTTGAGGTAATTTACTGTGATTACAATTCTTCTAAATTAAGACTTTGATCATTTTGAGCCACTATCACTTTTTAACATGATCTCGGTGACATGTAGTCAAACACTGAAATTACTTAGTCATTAAGTTGTTCTGAACCTGTTGTATGAAAGTGTTTTGTTCGCATAAGCAATAGTAAATGGAAGTAGAGTTTATGGGAATTTTCAGCACCGCTGTATAATGTATAATCTAAGAGGGATAAGGACAAACGACATGTAGCAAAAGACTACGCCACACTATGTCCTTCCCTATGCTTGTAGCTGTCTGATCACATAGAGACAAGAAAAGGCAAGGATGACACATCCATCGCTTCTCCCTAAACTAACAACAACCGCATGGACAGATTGTCTGGTGTCCCAACAGGTGGGGTGGGGGCAGAGACGGCATCCTAGCAGACATGTATAAAGGATTGGGGATAAATAACTGGAAACAGTCAGAAGAAAGAACCACAGAGAAAATAGGAGGACAAAGATGAATGGCTTCGACAGTTTAAATCAGCTGCAAAACCACTCATCTGCAATGAGATCCCACCGATTGGAGATGTAACTTGCTACCACCGCAGCAAACCGATCAGACTGCAGCAAGAAGTAAAGTGATGTGAAGAAGGGAAAGACGTGTGGGAGGTCAAAGTGATGAGGAGAGACAGAGGAGCGAGGGCACTAAAGAAATGATGGAGGAGCGGACTAAAAAGAGCATTATGGAGAAAGAATTAGAAGGAACACCGCGGGTCTCTGATCCAAGTAACCCGTTTGCTCTAAAAAGACCAAACTACTTTAAGCAAGAAAGCCCCTTTGGGACTGAGCGGGCCTGCGAGAAGCCGCCAGAATACACAAGACACTTTCCGAATAAATGCAATGTGGCATCCTTCCCACAGCCGCAGTCTTCTGTATGCCCCTACCTCAGTTCATTAAGCCCGCCCGACAAGATGACTGTGGAAAAACAGTGGTAAAGGGAAAAAGGGGGATAAGTGAAAGGGAGAAAGGAAGATGTAAAGGAGCTGAGGCAGGAGAGATGTAGAAGGGATCGGAGGGGGACAAACACTAGATGGCACTCAATTTCCCTTTACCAACTATAACGATGCAGCTGGAGCTGGACTTAACAGCCAGGGATATTAGGTTGTTAACATTTCCAGAAAGTCTCTGCCCTCCACTCATCTGGCCCTTATTTGCTTTCATGGCTGTTTAATATGGTTGTTTGGATCAGGACATCAAAGGACAGACTAAATGCCAGACCGCTTTGTCCACTCTGGGAGAGAACAAGACTGCCAGACGTGTGTGTCATTGAGAGGGTAGCAACCTCCGCACACCTACGACCAGCCCCCCCCCCCCCCCCCCCCCCCCCAAAAAAAAACATACAGCAGTTAATTGGAACATTAAAGCCTTTATAATCAGCCCGCAAGCCGGCACTGGTGCTGATCCAAAAGCCAGAGGGGATCGAGGAAGAAGGGTAAAGACAGAGACACGAACACGGATCACACCTCTTTCAATATACGACGGCAGGTTCATGGATGGGATTACTATTACGGCCTAAAACCTCTTCTCCATCATGACAACAAATGGCTTTGGGCTGATTAAAACATTTCGGCGTAAGGGCTATTCTTTCAGACCATCTCAATAGTTTCTCTGCCAAATCTGCATCTGAAAGTTGAGTTAAACACTTGAGCTGGCTTAGTGCAGCTTAACGGCTTCCAGGGATGAGTGTGTGGGTTGTGATCTGAGTGAGGAGGGCATATTTCCCGCTCTGTTTCAGTTTGGGAACTGGGTTTAACTGGATTACTGTTATCTAAGAACCAGAAGAGTTATTTGTGACTCTGAAAGCAATGAGTTATGTTCACCCTCGCTGTGGCTCTTGACTCTCATTTATACATATTTGTAGGGAACTTGCCACCCACTGGCAAATATAAGGTACTTTTCTGATTGTATTATGTTGTTAAGTATCAGATCAATCAGTTATGTAATGGTACACTTAGCATTTCCTGGACATTGTAAGGTCATTGTGTTGACAACTTGATGACAACTGGTTTACCAAGAATGGAAGTCAGCTCCTCTGAGTCTGAGCCCAAAGTTCTCAACTGGAACAAAGGCTAAACACATGCTCTAGGTTGGGGTTAAGTCTTTCCCTTCAGCAGAGGGATTTCCGGTGTCTTGGGGTCTAGTTGCAATGTGAGGATAGGATGGAATGGAATCGGTGCCTTATCTGCAGAAAGGTGTTTCTTGAACTGGCATGTTGTGGTGAATAAGGAGCTGAGCTGAAGAGGAAAGCTCTTGATTTGTGGTCCATCTAATGGCCATGAGACATACAGTAGATCATGACCAAAAGATCAAGATCCCGTACACAAGCAGATGGATGGATGGATGGATGGATGGATGGATGGATGGATGGATGGATGGATGGATGGATGGATAAGCACCTTAACAATGGAGTAAGTGCAGCAGCTCTCCCCATTTTTCTGACATTTTGTCTGACAAATTTACAAAGTCAGACAAAGTTAATTCTTACTTTCTCAACTAGCAAGCAAAACAAAATAACCAAAAAAAACAAATAGTTGCTCCTTTTTAGTCCCAGTCCTTCAACTCTGCAGTGGTTCGTTCCAACTCAATGTATAAAAGCTGCCTTATTATGTTTTAAAATATCAGAGCAAACTTTGGGTAAATACAGATTTATTTTATTTTTTGCTCTGTTGGTTATTTTCTGAATAATAACCCCATTAATAGAGTTTACAGCTAGGTTTAAGGGGATTTAAAATCATCGATGCAGCAAAGGAAGTGAACCTCTGCCCAGGCCTCTGTTGCAATGAGCAACACTCTTTCAAAGCCAAACTTTTTAGGCCAAAAAGGAACCTAACGAAAGGAGCTGCAGACCGATGCAACCTTTAGCAGCACAACTGGCACACTCTTGCAGGTGGGTAACTATGCACCTGATATGGCAACATTCACTGATTTGCTATACTCTATGAGTAAGCCTCTCCAACATCAAAATGTTTGCATTCTGAGTAATCTTACGGGGTGTTCCATCTACCTACAAAGTTGGAAGTCAAAGCTTTACAGTGTTCCAGTTTCATTTCACAGAACAAGTGTGATCTGCTTATAGTTTTGCTCAGTGACTAGGCTGACTACGATTAGCTAGACACACCGATATTAATGTGTTTCCCAGCATCTAGGATTTTCACGCACCATAGCAGATGTTCCATAACATGAGCTCTACATAATTGTGTACCTGATCTAATGATGCAACACATCAGAAGTAAACAGTTTGTTGCAATCACTACCTTTAATTAGCATGGCAGCCATGTTTGATTTTCAGATCAGAGCTGATAACAAGCCTCCAACTTTCCAAGTCAGAACGTCGACACCAGAGGGTGTTCTAGTTAATTTTGCACAAGGAACAAATGGAACGCCCACTATATTCATCTAGACTAACCTCTTAAGCTCACAATTCATGGCTACTTAACATGAATTGCTAGATAAAATGAATTCTTGAGTTTAAAATGTTTGCATTCAAGCCCCTTTCACCACATATTGCGCCTTTTTTATATGCAGGAGGAGTATGATCGACTTTTTAAAGAGTTGAGTGTTAAGAACTTGAGGACTGTGCTTGAATTTCAGAATGTCTTGATCGTGTGGCTAAAGCATTTATTGTTTATTTGTAAGCAAATGTGATGTTAATTTATAGACAGGAAAATACAAAAAAAGAATAATTTTTAATCCATTAAAATGCTTTTTCTTTATCTTACTTGACAAAGTCAGCAGCTTAACAAGCTGCACGACCACCTGCACACACACTCAAACAGGATGACCTTATATGTGATCATCCATGCAGTCAGTGTCCTTTAATGTCTTTTCTGGACCGCTGCCATGTCAATTCCATGCTTGTTTGGGATCTCCTGATTTAGGCTCACAGACTCTGTCCCTGTCCATGCCGTTCCACCTGCTGGTTTTATGTGCGTGCTGACACACAATCACATAAGAATCACACGCTGTAAGCGCTCTCTCTTCTGTCTTTCTAAACAAAATGGATGGATCAATATCATTTGCCCTGATGGATAAATGGTTCCAGAAGTAGTGGCAAACAGAAAGCGGGTAGTCTACTATTAACTGTTTAGTGACCAGAAAAATATAAATGTTACGCAACAGAAGAACAATGCTCATTTACTATTTAGGCATATCCATAACCAAATACAATATTACGTATTAATATCCTAGACGCTTTTCACATCTTGTCACATTGCAACCACAGACTTTAATGTATTTAATTGGGACTGTATGTGGTAAGTAGCACATGAGGTGGAAGTGGAAGGAAAAGCAATGTATGGTTTCCTATTTCCAATTATGCGCCATTCTAACGCATAATTATTAGTTTGGTGTAAAACAACCTATTTTTGCTCTGGCCGGCTTTTTGCAGCCTCTACAAGGTCCTCTAACAGCACCGTCCATCTTTCCAGCTTCCCTTCTCCTGTGGAAGACGAATTTCCCCACAGCACAATTCTGCCACCACCACGTTTCATTATGGGGATGGTGTGGTCAGGCAGAATTATGTGCAGAGTTAGTTTTCCTCCACACCTTTAATTGAACAATGACTGTCTCCTTGCCGCTTTTCCAGAAAGCCAGATTTGTGGAGTGCACGAGTAATAATCTCCTCCAAAGTAGCTAGTGGGCTTTTGGCTGCTTATCTGGTAAATGCTCTCTTTGCAGTTAAGGTCTTGGTAGGTTTTTTATGTGCCATATTCTTCCCATTTTCAGATTGATGTTCAAATCTCTCCCACTGAAGCTCTTCTTCCTGACCTGTCTGCTGTGTTCCTTGGTCTTCAAGATGCTGTTTGTTCTCTATTGTTCTCTAACAAACCTCTGAGGCCTTCACAGAAAAACTGGATTTATACTGAGATTAAATCATCCACAGATGGACTCTGTTTACCAAGTATTCTTGGGAATTCTGAATGTAATTGCTTTACCTGAACTTTATTCATGAATATCAAAGTGAAAGGGGCTTAACAAAAAACAATGGAAACACTTTGCACTGAAAAAACACAGATTTTTATAGGCAAAAGACATTAAAAACGATATATAATTTTCCCTCCACTTCATATTTCTACCGTGGAGGCGACGTGCTGCAGCCTTTTGCTAATATTGTCAGATGAAATGCAGTCCATTAGCAGAAATACATTGCTATACATGACAGGGCGAGCTGTCTGTGCCATGATTGTTTACACTGTTTCCTCAAAAGCACTCCATAGTTGCTGCTTTATTGAGCAGAATGCAGGGTTATAATCCATCGCAGGGACACATTTACAGTGTCTGTCTGCATCAACTCTTACATATACCCGCAATGACAAGCCAAAAAGCGACAGAAACTGAGCCAGCACAAATCTGTAGCCACAACTGCTTCCAAGCCTGTAGGGTCTGCACAAATAGAACACACACACACACACACACACACACACACACACACACACACACACAGCTGAAGGCTGCACAGGATTGCTGCTGAAAGGCAAGAATCTGAACACTCTGTATTGATTATAGAAGAAAACAATATTTGTAAGGTGCAAAGTTAATGTAGAATCAAGACTGTCCCTACTGCTGTTTCAATACTTCAGAGAGACAAACTGAATACACTTTGGACTACATAGCTCTCTACTTATGGTGTGAGGGAGGAATTTGCTATGTTTACAGCGTACACAGGGAAGAGGTCTCTCAGACTGGAAAATATGTGTTAATTACTGAGCACTTCAGTGTTAGAGGTTGTAGATGAGATGGCTACAAAATGGGCTACATAGGTGAATAAGAACACACAAATGCAGTCACAGACAGAGAAACAGGGAGAATTATACCGAAAAAAAGGGTAAAAACAAAGAAGGACCCTAGAGACCAGAAGGCTGGATTTATCACATTGAATAGCTTTGAACCCTCTGTGCTCTGTGACCTCTGTAAAAGGCCTCCCTGTAGGGCTGAGAAGGTGTGATTCAACTATTCAGCAAAGTTCATGGCCTCACTTCTGCCGTGTGAGTGCATTCAGATGGACAAGGTTTAGGGTCCATTCTGAGGGGAAGTCATATTCTGAGCGACCATATAGAACCATTACCACAATTGATTCTCTATCATGACTAAACAGAGAAGTAAGCCGTCAGTCTCACAGAGCAGGCTTGGAATCCCAGGGTGCCGTGGGGGTGGCAGCAAGAATGATTTTTAGGTGGTTAAAAGTTTAGGCCAAGTTGTCAGCCATCATCCATCCATGAGGGGCACCGACTCCTTGTCTGTCTGACCTCTCCGCTTAGGTCCGTGGAGGCTACCAACAGTAAGAATAAACTATAAAATTACAACAAAAGGTTATGGCTAACAATATCTAGAAATCAATCAACAAATGCCACACTGCTAAAAACAAAATAGCCCCCTTACAGTTTTTGTTCCATTTTGCTTTTTTGTCACACTTAAATGTGTCAGATATTCAAACTAACTTTAATATAAGGTGAGTAAATACAAAAAGCTGTTTCCTGAATGATGATTTCATATACAGGTCCTTCTCAAAATATTAGCATATTGTGATAAAGTTCATTATTTTCCATAATGTCATGATGAAAATTTAACATTCATATATTTTAGATTCATTGCACACTAACTGAAATATTTCAGGTCTTTTATTGTCTTAATACGGATGATTTTGGCATACAGCTCATGAAAACCCAAAATTCCTATCTCACAAAATTAGCATATTTCATCCGACCAATAAAAGAAAAGTGTTTTTAATACAAAAAACGTCAACCTTCAAATAATCATGTACAGTTATGCACTCAATACTTGGTCAGGAATCCTTTTGCAGAAATGACTGCTTCAATGCGGCGTGGCATGGAGGCAATCAGCCTGTGGCACTGCTGAGGTCTTATGGAGGCCCAGGATGCTTCGATAGCGGCCTTTAGCTCATCCAGAGTGTTGGGTCTTGAGTCTCTCAACGTTCTCTTCACAATATCCCACAGATTCTCTATGGGGTTCAGGTCAGGAGAGTTGGCAGGCCAATTGAGCACAGTGATACCATGGTCAGTAAACCATTTACCAGTGGTTTTGGCACTGTGAGCAGGTGCCAGGTCGTGCTGAAAAATGAAATCTTCATCTCCATAAAGCTTTTCAGCAGATGGAAGCATAAAGTGCTCCAAAATCTCCTGATAGCTAGCTGCATTGACCCTGTCCTTGATAAAACACAGTGGACCAACACCAGCAGCTGACACGGCACCCCAGACCATCACTGACTGTGGGTTCTTGACACTGGACTTCTGGCATTTTGGCATTTCCTTCTCCCCAGTCTTCCTCCGGTCTCTGGCACCTTGATTTCCGAATGACATGCAGAATTTGCTTTCATCCGAAAAAAGTACTTTGGACCACTGAGCAACAGTCCAGTGCTGCTTCTCTGTAGCCCAGGTCAGGCGCTTCTGCCGCTGTTTCTGATTCAAAAGTGGCTTGACCTGGGGAATGCGGCACCTGTAGCCCATTTCCTGCACACGCCTGTGCACGGTGGCTCTGGATGTTTCTACTCCAGACTCAGTCCACTGCTTCCACAGGTCCCCCAAGATCTGGAATCGGCCCTTCTCCACAATCTTTCTCAGGGTCCGGTCACCTCTTCTCGTTGTGCAGCGTTTTCTGCCACACTTTTTCCTTCCTACAGACTTCCCACTGAGGTGCCTTAATACAGCACTCTGGGAACAGCCTATTCGTTCAGAAATTTCTTTCTGTGTCTTACCCTCTTGCTTGAGGGTGTCAATAGTGGCCTTCTGGACAGCAGTCAGGTCGGCAGTCTTACCCATGATTGGGGTTTTGAGTGATGAACCAGGCTGGGAGTTTTAAAGGCCTCAGGAATCTTTTGCAGGTGTTTAGAGTTAACTCGTTGATTCAGATGATTAGGTTCATAGCTCGTTTAGAGACCCTTTTAATGATATGCTAATTTTGTGAGATAGGAATTTTGGGTTTTCATGAGCTGTATGCCAAAATCATCCGTATTAAGACAATAAAAGACCTGAAATATTTCAGTTAGTGTGCAATGAATCTAAAATATATGAATGTTAAATTTTCATCAAGACATTATGGAAAATAATGAACTTTATCACAATATGCTAATATTTTGAGAAGGACCTGTATTAAGGTAAGAACATTTCTGGTTCAGTTTCTCTAGCCACACCCAGGCCTGATTACCACCAGACCTGTAGGGTCAAGAAATCACTTAAGTATAACTTGTTTGACAACATGAAGTAGGCTAAAATATCTCAAAAAGCAAAAAACCATGCCCTGATCTAAAGAAATTCATGAACAGATGTAAAGCAAAGCCAGTGAAGGGGTTACAAAAGCATTTGGGACAGCAATTATCCACAAATGGAGAAAGCATGGAGCAGTGGTGACTTTCCCAGGAGTGGCCGGCCCTCCAAAATTGCTCCAGGAGCACATGGGTGAGTCATCCTGGAGGTCACAAAAGAACCCAAAACTTCTATAGCACCGCAGGCCTCACTCACATCAGTTAAGGTTAGAGCTCATGCCTTTTTGAGAGATATGCACTATGTTACACCTGGTGTAAAACTAATTTCATACCAGCATTTAAACATGAGGGTGGTAGAGGTATTGCCTGGTGTTGTGTTAATGGTTCCGGACCTGGACGACTTGCAGTAATGGATGGAACCAGGACTTCAGGACTTCTGCTCTCTTGAAGAACGTCCTTAAAGAAAAGACGGCCACACCGCTGACATCGCTTCTCTGCTTCAGTTAAACACTTCACAATCCTGTGGTGTATCACTATCACTGTCACATGACCAAACAAATACCACATGGCCAACCCCCTCCACTCCTCCTCCCAAAACACATAGACAAACAGCTAAAAGATGGAAGTAAACATCATCTGTTAATACCAGCCCAGTTTTATTTATGGGGCCGATAGCGATATGCATGCGCATCGTTAGAGGTTTTGTCATTAGCCGCAGATTTAATTGAGACTATTAAAAGTGGCGACCTATCTAGGGTGTACCGCGCCTCTTGCCCATAGACTGCTGGAGATAGGCACCAGCTCCCCCGCGACCCACTATGGAATAAGCGGTAGAAAATGACTGACTGACTATTAAAAGTCAGATGCAAAATGAATTTAACTTCGGTTGATAATTGTGTTAAGAAATATGCATCACAAGTGCACATATTACCAATCCCTGTCTATTTATATTATTTTTGTGTGCTTATTTATATATATATATTATATTATTCGGTTATTTTTATATTATATTTTTTGTATTTATTTTGCTGTGCTGGGCGCCCACAAATCTGCTGCGGTCCTCCACACACACACTGGAGCCTCCGTCCCAACCTAATCTCTCAGACCTGGAGCAGATTCCGCACAGCAGCGGTGGATCTGTTCGCCACATGGTGCCAGCTGTGGTTCTCACTAAAACCACGGGAGCATCCATCTTCAGGAGTGGACGCTTTCTGCTCATAGTCTGTGGTTGAATAAGCTAGTTTGCGCTTTTCTTCCAGTTCCGCAGATCCTGAAGCTCCAGGATAGGTTCGGGTGGAACAGCTGTCATTAATTCTCAAAGCCTCCAAGCGCACAGGCACACCGTGGTTCCCGAACATGCAGCAGTTGGTATCGGGCTGCCCATTGCAGCAGCTGTGGAGGGTGGATGTGTGAGGGGCAATCAGGAGTTACCCAGAGACAGGTCAGTGTCTCTGGGACTGGCTGCTGAACGGGAGCTCTTAGGGAGGCTCTGTTGTAATTAGTTTCTTCTAACCGCCTCATAACTCTGAGGAGGAAGCAGTGTCTCATCTCCTCTGTTCTGTGCGCACTCTGTCATGTCAGTGGCCGGTTAGTGTGAGAACATTTGTTTTTCAGCCCCAGTTCGTGACCCCTTTGTTACTACTTTTGAGTATAATCAAGCCTTCCTGTGGTCAGAGGTTACTCCCCTCTGCTGTGGTGCTTAGGGCGTGCAGGGGTTGTCACGCTGTGTCATTACACATGATCCAGCTGCTGAGTTGTTTCATTTTATATCTATGATCCAACTGAGAATTTGAGGACCAGCTCTGGTCATTGTTAGACCGTTACAGTTTGTAACCTTCATCGTCACTGTTCACAGCAGCAGGTCTGTCATCTCAACCTCTCCCTGACCAGAGATTATTTCTCCTCTGTTCAGTTGCGCAGGGTGCCTCTGAGTTCGGTGGCTGAGTTTGAAATTGTTCTGTGCAAGCTTTTTGTTTGTGGTCTGGACGGACTCAGTGAGGCATAGTCTACATCCTGCTTCACCTTTAATCCACTAGCGATATCCATAAAGGGCAAAGCCTATACGAAATAGAACGTTGGTTCTGTACTGGAGCTCCAGATTGTATGAGTATAGGCGCATTCCTTTAACCTCCGGGTCTCACTGGTTCCCAGAAAAAAGCCCTATTTGGGTGGCGACTGTCCATACTCAATAGAATTTATACTCAGTGAGACCAGGGTAGGGTCCACTCAGCAGGTGGATGTGGACGAAACGTTTTTCAGTGCTGCACTCAAGAGATAAACATAATAGGGAAAATGCATAAATACAAACTGTAATGGGTATTTCTTAAAGAGGGAAAAGGAGGAAGGAGGTGTCTGGGATAAAGCTCCCAATGATTCAAGCCCCTAAAAACACCCCTGCAAACATAGAAAAAATGACCAACATCGGCCAATACTAATGTTAATGCTGAAATATCGTGCATCCCTATTAAAAACTCTCCTATGTTGCAGAATTAAGTTATTCTAAAAGAAGAGAGCCCAAATTCCTCCATAGCTATGAAGTGTGATTCATTGCTGGCCATACCCCAGCAATGAATCTTGATGACAGTTGTTGCTGCTAAGGGTGCCACAAGCAGTTATTAGCTATAGGGAGGAATTATGTTTTCACACAGGGGCAGGTTGATTTGGATAGCTTTTTCATGACTTGAAAACTGCATTTTTTTATTTTTATATGACATTAAGATCTGTTTGATAACCTGAAACAAGAAGAGCGAGAACAGAAATAAATCTGTAAGGGGGCAAATACTTTTTTTCAGCACAGTATGTGTGTTTTTTACAGTGTTGTATTTTGCCCTGTAAACCACATGGGCTTTATGTGCTTCTGTCTTCATGACATGATATTTTGTTTTTCAGCTCAGTAGAACCATTTGTTCTGCATCCCTCTCCTGGTGTGCATAAAAACAAGCTTTTGATGGGGTGCTACAGACACACTCATTGGAATGGTCCATGATAACTGCATGTAATACCTCCTACGATTTTGGGAAGGATCTTGCTTTTTCACAGACTTCACGTAGATTGCAGGTTATACTGCAAACACTGATCTGCTGATCAACATACTGATTGATTTTGCAGATTAGACGAACACTGGGAGATTATACAGTGTTCGTTCTGTGCACACCCACGGACTGAACGGTTGTTGCTGTTGTCTTTGCTTTGTGCTACCCATAGTCATTCCACAAACTCTTTTTATACCTTGCAGTTCATATTGCTTACAGGTTTATTACTACCTCCTCAAGGTGAAAGACGGGCGTAATATTAGTAGGTCAATTTCAACACTCCACTCTGTGTTGGAACTTTTCAGTTGATCACGACGCATAATTAACACGTGAAGTTTATGGAACAAAAAGGATGATCTGTGGGAGGTGAAGTAGCTCCTAATAGCTAACATGTCCTCAACAAAAATAAAGAATGTCAAGGTGAGAAATGTGGGAAAAACGTGATTGTTTTTCAAGCAATCACTGCTTTTCAAACTTCCTGTATTAACTAGCTTTGCTGCAGAGCTAGTGCAACCTTGAGCGTAAATAGGAAGTAAATAGTCTTGTTTCAGTAGAGTTGAGTTTTTTTTTCCAGTTCTTGTCTTTGACAGTGCTACAGCTAACACGATTACTGCTGGCATCACTGATTATGTAAAGTACAATTTCTTAGTTGCTTCGTTATTTTTCAAATGTGCATTTCTGTTTAGTGAAGGTGAATAATCCTTCAACCACCACAAGGGACATTACAAAACTGGTGGAGTCCCGATGCAGTCAAACACTAAATTCCACAGCCTTCATCTCAGTATACACAGAGTAAACAGGGACACATCAATCACGACACACATATTTCATGACATGAATTCCACAAAATGAGCATAAATACTTACATTTACACCCATATTAATTAATATACCAACATAAACTGTATTGCCAAAAAGGTCACACCACCAAATCAATGAGTTCAGGTGTTCCAGTCACTTCCATGGCTGCAGGTGCATAAAGTGTGATGTGGAGAAACTTGACTGGACAGCCTAGAGTCCTGACCTCAACCTTCTTTAACACATTTGGGATGAATTAGTCTAACTATGAACACACTCCTAAACCTTGAGAAAGACATTTACAGAATAGTTAAAGTTGCTGTTGCTGGGAAGAGTGGGTCCATCGACACATTGAGCCTTATAGATTAAGAATAGGATGTCATCAAAGTTTAGCTACATGTAAATGTCGACAGACAAATACTGTTGGCAATACAGCTGCCACATTTAGTTTCATGTGGGTGAAAACAAATGTTTAAATTAGATCATTTTAGAATTGCATTTACATATGGGGGACAGATCATGGGGCTTTTGATATGTTGTTGGTGTGTACTCCTGGTATAACGTAGAAAAATATGGTGACAGCAGGGACACGCAAACATTTGCCTGCAGACTCAAAGATGAAACCTTTCAGACGCATGCAGAGATCCGGACAGAATTGAGCTGACATGATTAATGAATATTTGGCAAAGCAATTTGATGAGTCATATGAAATGAAGGCACAACGTGAGTAACATAACGTTGTGTGGGCACCCAGAGAAAAGGAGGCTGCGTGTTGTGTTTTGTCCATCCTGTGGTATTTCCTCACCGTCTCCCTTCCTCACACTCCTACATCTCACCTCTCCCTGCCCTCGCCTCTTTTTTTATCTTTCTCCCGCCTCTCTTTTGGCCCAGGCCTTGCCGCAGGGGGTCACAGGCCCGATATCAGCCTTTTAAAGAAAAGCAGCTTCAAACCTCGCGAGCTGCTGCCGTCTTTATCTGCCAAGCGCTAAAGAGACGAGCTGTTCCGGACACACCACTGGTGAGGAAAGATAAGCAAGCTGGTCGTCTTCTGTTGTTCCACCTGGCTTTGTTTTGCATCACTAAGACAGAGGGTAGCCCTCAGGTCTACCTGCCAAACCTGACAGCCAGCCATGCTTCATTTTCTGCTTGCTGACATCTCTTGGGCTAATTTTCTCTTTCTGATTTAGATCTGTCTGAAACGACAACAAAAAGAAAACAAGCCTTGATGGAGGGTTATGGGGATGTTAATTTTAAATACGAATGTATCTATAAGCATGTTTTCAGACTAAATATAAAGTTGTGCATCAGAAAAAGCAGTTCTACTCTGGATTATTGATCAGAAATTTTCCTATTTGTAAATTTGATGTATTTACTTCTCATGAATGCCTCCATCACTCATTCTCTCTTCTGTGCCCATAACTGCTTTCCTCACCATCCCCATGTGCATGAAATATGCTTGCATACTCAACAGTGCCACCTGCTGGTGAGCTGTCATATTGAGTACGACAGCTCACCAGCAATAACTCACTGTTATTGCTACCAGATGGGTGTTTTGTAACCACAGATAACCGGGGTCAGAGACGGGTCCAGGCCAGATTCCTCTTAAATCTCAAGCAGAATAACCAGAAACTTTTGAGGAGTCAGTGGTAAATCCGATGTTTCGCAGTACCACACCCCGATGTGCAGCAGGGCTGAAAGCATATACTCATTTTTTTGTTTGTTTGTGAGATTACATTGTCTTAGAAAAAGAAGGACGAAGAAAAACACGGATGAATGAGACATTTAGGTAATATAAAAGAGCTACACATAAATATACAACACTTATTCCTCTTAACTGATGTCATCTATAAATGTATTCTTTTAATATCAGTTTCAATAACCAGGGAATTTCAATCAGTACACGCAGCTTTATGCTCCCATCCACAGATTTCATCATAGCCATGAATTTAAGTGTTCAAAAACATGTACAACCTATAACAATAAGGGGCCTTCTTGTGAGAGATGCCATGATATAAAGTGAGATATTCTGATATTGAAAACTAAATCCGTACATCTGTTTCCCCACTTTTTAAATAAAACTCAAGAAATGTATTTTAGTCCAGCTACAGCTGTTCTCTTGCTGCTGGGGCCACTTTTTAACCGAATGTAATTGCTTGGGTAAGGTAAGACTCAGAAAGAGTCAGCGTAAAAGGCGGTGTACAGTATCTGGCATTGTGCTTACATTTTAAAATGCGCTTCCACATTTTGCACATGCTCAAACTAATATAGTATAACATGGGATGCAAAGGCAAACACCTGGCTGACAGTCCTGTGATGCTAGCAAAAACACTGAGCTGAATCACTTATGCAGCCAGCCACCTGCCTGACCAGAGGAAACCGATGTTTAGAATCAGAATCAGAATCAGAAAAGCTTTATTGCCAAGTACGTTTTTGGACATACAAGGAATTTGTTTTGGCGTAGTCAGTGCAATACAATACAAATTAAACAGTATAAACATATCTACAATATAATATAAATATATGTGCACAATTTTAAGTGAGTGAGAGTAAATGTAGAGCAGTATAAGATGCAAGAGCAATACAACAGTGCAGGTGATCATTGTGCAAGTATGGCAGTGCAAGTAAAGCAGGAGTCCAAGCTGAGCGTTAATGTAACGCATAGAGTTACAAGTTACAGGTGTCCTGTCAGCAAAAAAAAAAAGGGGGGGGGGGGGGGGGGGGGTGTCAGTGTGGTTTCCGGGCTTTGTTAACAAGGCTGGTGGCAGATGGGAAAAAACTGTTCTTGTGGCGTGAGGTTTTGGTCCGGATGGACCGCAGCCTCCTGCCAGAGGGGAGAGTTTCAAAGAGTCTGTGACCGGGGTGGGAGGGATCAGCCAGAATCTTCCCTGCCCGCTTCAGGGTCCTGGAGGTGTACAGTTCCTGGAGCGACAGTAGACTGCAGCCAATCACCTTCTCAGCAGACCGAATGACACGCTGCAGCCTGCCCTTATCCTTGGCTGTAGCAGCGGCGTACCAGATGGTGATGGAGGAGGTGAGGATGGACTCAATGATGGCTGTGTAGAAGTGCACCATCATAGTCTTTGGCAGGTTGAATTTCTTCAGCTGCCGCAGGAAGAACATCCTCTGCTGGGCTTTCTTGATGAGGGAGCTGATGTTTGGCTCCCACTTGAGATCCTGGGAGATGATGGTTCCCAGGAAGCGGAAATATTCCACAGTGTCAATTGTGGAGTCACAGAGGGTGATGGGGGCAGGTGGGGCTGGGTTCTGCCTGAAGTTCACAACTATCTCCACTGTCTTTAGAGCGTTGAGCTCAAGGTTGTTCTGGCTGCACCAGTCCAACAGATGGTCCACTTCCCATCTGTACGCGGACTCGTCACCATCAGAGATGAGTCCGATCAGAGTGGTGTCGTCCGCAAACTTCAGAAGCTTGACAGACTGGTGACTGGAGGTGCAGCTATTGGTGTACAGGGAGAAGAGCAGAGGAGAGAGAACACAGCCTTGGGGGGAACTGGTGCTGATGGTCAGGGAGTCAGAGACGTGCTTCCCCAGCCTCACGCGCTGCTTCCTGTCAGACAGGAAGTCAGTGATCCACCTGCAGGTGGAGTCGGGCACACTCAGCTGGGAGAGCTTCTCCTGTAGCAGAACTGGGACGATGGTGTTGAAGGCAGAGCTGAAATCCACAAACAGGATCCTGGCGTAGGTTCCTGTGGAGTCCAGGTGCCGGAAGATGAAGTGAAGGGCTAGGTTGACTGCATCGTCTACAGACCTGTTGGCTCTGTTTAGGTATTTCTATTAACCTAGGCTTAACTGCAAGCTTTCCGAACTGCCATAAAGTGATTAAATTATTTTATTATTATTAAATATAATAAGTAAACAACTACCTATGGTTGGTATTGCTTTCCAACCTATTTTTCTTTTTTTTTCTTGGAAAACACTCCTTAGAAACATATATATTTATGCCATTGAAATGGCAGATATGGACAGATCTGTTGGTACCACTAGTAAAAGTGTGTAGCTTTCCCAAAGATAAATGTTTATTTTATTCCAGTAGCATAATATCCATCCATCCATCCATCCATCCATCCATCTTCTTTCTTAATTTAAGTTATCTATTGATAACTTATTGAGCTAACGCTCTTTGCAGAAATTGCTTGGCCCCCCCCCCCCCCCCCCAATAAAAAGCCTTTACTTTCCTCCACCACGACAACAATTCATTCTGAAGCAAGTTTGTTTAAACCTTCTTCTGGTTGAATATATCCAGAACATCCCTGGTTGTTGTCCTGAGTGCATGTTGTTGAAATGAGCAAAACCAGACGAGCTCCTTTCACTAGGGTGCAGCAGGAATGTCTGGATGATTTACCTGCCTCGCTCAATCCTATGTGTGTAGTAGTACTGCATTTATGTGTGCAAAAATTACCCACAGCTTAAAACCATAATGGATTGGGTGCTAATAGGCAAAGACCTGGATGGCACAGTTGTGTTCTAGTTAAACAAAGTGTATGGACCACATCTTGTGTCTTTTTAATGTGTGTTCTGAATGATGTCTAATGGAGTTTGTTTTTCATTGTGCCTATTTACTGTACAGTGTTGAAAAAGAACACAATGATTCTATCGTGAACAAAGAACAGCTACGTTGTGCAGCTTTGGTGATAATCACATCACAACAGACACCCAGCTGAAAGTAACAAGAGGATGATTAAGAACGTATTTTGCAGGGCAAAGGGGATTTGCGAATGTGTGTGTGTGTGTGTTCCTGTCTTGGCATCACAGTGAGAACCATTTTCCTGATTTCACCATCAAATTGAGGACTGTTTGTACCAAAGTGAGGACATTTTGCTGGTCCTCATGACCTATTTTGCTAACGGTTAGGTTTAGGACTAAGGTATGAATTGACTTTAGGTTAAGGTTAGGGTTAGGCATGCACTGGTAATGGTTAGATTTAGGGTTATTGTCAGGGTTAGGGCATAGAAAGGGTTGAAAATGACTGAAAATCAATGGAAGTCAATGGGAGTCAACACATGGTCCTCACTACATATAGCAAAACAAGAGTATGTGTGTGTGTGTGTGTGCCTGTGTTGTGGCAACGATGGAGAATGGTATCAGAGCTTCAGAGATGACAAAAGCTATTTTTAGAGCATGGCAGCCACAGGCCTACTTGGACAGAGAGGAAAATAGACGGGGGTGGGGAGGCGGGGTGTGGAAATGAGAGACAGGGAATGTAAGAAAGTAACACGGAGAGGCTGAGAATAGTTACAGGGACAAATCATGAAAAGAATGTTTTGAATCGCTCCTTTTTTAATGTCCCATTTGTTATATATCTTTTTTGTTACTAATAAGCAGGTTTGTAATAAATATGTACACTGCTATGCAAAACTCTCCATACCTATTGAACTCTTACAATTATAAACAGCAGTATATTCAAATGGGATTTTATCAGATAGACCAACACAATGCAGCACTTGGAACAGCACATAGACAGACAGACAGATTTCTAGTGTTTTATAATGATAGCGTAACAAATACTTTCTTAAGCTGACATGTTTTTAAGTGATTTGAAGCAGCATTGTAAAATTAAAGACAAAAAACCATTTATATAGGTGTGCTTATTTTGTGTCATATTAAGAATGCAATCTTAGAAAATGAATAACATTAATTGATGTAATTTCGAAGGAATTGATTGAGTTGAAATGATCATCTCTACATGTAATTCTGCTTTAATTCCACAACTCGGAAGTCTGAGTTTGCTTTGAAAGCAAAAACAAACTCCAGACCACCTGATGCCATCCGAGGCTGATAAATCCAATATCCCACAATGCACGCCTCGTTTCTTTTCATTGCATATTCCATTAGTGACACCCAATGCATCAGTAGCTTTAAATATTCACATCAATCCTGCAGTATAGATCTCATTTAGCTCTAAACTGTGTGTCTGGCAATACAGTTAGGGAATAAAAGGATACTTAAGAGTTCTATCTCCGTAAAACTAAACGGATCGCCTAAGGCCCAACTACACCTTCTGCAACATCTGTCCTAATGACGCACACAGAGTTTCCAAATAAGTCCTCTTTCATAATTAATGTTCCATGTCAGTGTGATGCTGCATCTCTGTATTTTCTGTCTGTCCTATGTCTCCTGTGATTAGGCACCATATGTTTCCTCACAGAAACGTGGGCTGTTGTCCAGATGATGTCAGCGTCCCTCTGTCGCTTTATTTACCTTCCAATCACTCTGCCCTGTGATCTGTCAGTCTGTCTGCAGGCCTCAGGGAGTCTCTCACTCGAAGACAGGAGTGCAGAGAGATGGCGCCCACACCTCACTTGTCAACCACAAAAAGCCTTGGGGCAATGTTTGCATCGGGGCAGAATCAATCCATACAACTATATTCAGGTCAGGGTCTGTGTGTGTATCTGTGTGTTTGACTGTGGAATATAACATTTCTCCTTAAAATATAACAAACTGGCAAGGGACAGAGTGTGCAAAGTCTTGAGTTAATCAGTCCTTTGGTTTTACTGGTTATTGGAACAAATGTGTACAGATTTGGGTTTAAGGTATGAAGGTGCGAAACTGTAAACCACAAAAACAAAAATCCAGAGGCAAAATCAAGCAGCGATAGCTTGTCAGGCAGTGCCTTCCTTCCGTTGCAAATAGCTCAAAGGGTAGCTGACGTGTCAGGGAGGAGAAGTGTCACACGGTGTGGCACGAAAACACCAAAGTGTGAATTACTTTGGAAGGTTCACTTCCATTTTTACAGCGCCGTCTGGGCCCAGCTACACCACTAAATATGGGAATTCCCCAGAGGGAAACAGTGGCGGCGATAGGCCACTTTAATGATTTGGAGACTGTGATCAGGAGATACTGTTCCCAGAAAAACGACCAACATGCAAGACATCAGTGCGCCTAACTTTTTGAGCAAACTTGGTAAAATGTAGTTAATTAAGTCTTTAAACCTTTAAATTTAATTTCGAAGGTGAGATTTAGTTAACATCAGAGAAACTAGCAATATCACAGGATTCTCCAAAAGAGGGGAAAACAACCTTTTGTTCTTGAATGCAACTTTGTACCGTCCATCAAGGTCCTAACCAGTAAAAAACCATAAGTGCGGGACGGTCCCAAAACTAAGCGCTGATCCAGCAACATAAAAGACCTCTTTCTGATGGCACAGCTTGCAAAACTGTATTATAGGTTGGGCCAATTATTTTGTTGATCCTACAAATCTGTTTTCCTCCACATTCTTAGGATTTATGACCCTTCACGATGACAATCACAGTGGAGGAAAGAGTCTATTGGCTGCTGCAGCCTTCTGTCTGTCATGTGACCTGGTCTCCATGCTGTGCTCCCCAGACAGCTGCCAGTGTGGGTTAGAGCTGCACAGAAAGCAGCTGAAAAACAAAACAAATTATTAAACTGTATGACGTTCAAAGTAAGGCACTAAGTTAATGAAGCAGAACAACTTTTTCTTAGGTTTTTGTCCGCACCCGATTAACTGGAACTGCACTGTATTATGTTACGAGTGTCTGACTAAATCAGTCGGACACATTGTCCTGTAGAAATTGCATTTGTGCACACCGCCCTTTTGTGTTGGAATGCATAAAATGCATGAGAGACATTATTATTTTGAATTGCTGATAGTATTTATCCTGGTCACTAAGCTCATTAATTAGCAAATCCAAACAGTTTTTCAAACTCGGAACCTAAACAAGGGTTGGTGTGACATCATTCCTAAATCTGAGTTCCAACCTCTAAGGTAAATCGATTGGAGCATTTCATTTGAAAGATTTCTTCTTCTCATATGCAATCATGCTACAATTAATAAAAAAAAAAAAGGTATTTTCCCCTTTTTTAAGATACAGACATCACAAGTTGGATTCTAGCATAAGGTTAAATTAAAGAGGATATTTTAAAATTCTATAAGAAGAACAAAAAACTAACGTATCATTTTCAGCATGCGATGAAACAAAATCATCAAAATCTCATAAAGATTAACGAGGACAAATTCATTCATAGCAGGTCTGCCCTCCATAAGCCATTGATCCAAGAAGCTTTGATAAATGGTGCTTTAGAGCTACGTCCTCCCTTCATCCATCACCTCTGCCTCCATTCTAGTTTGCACCACTATCTGCTCAAATGAGAAATGCACTTTCCCTATTGGTGAGCACAGCATCACCATCATTATTTTTGTAATGGCCCACCTTTTAGGTGATTATACTGGCATATTGAAATGTTCTAAGTGGAAAATTACAGTTGAGTACTGACTTCTGAACCAAGAAATTTGCATTTAAACGTGCTATTTCCATTTAATCGATCAAACTAATGGATGTTTCAACAGCTGATTTTCTAAAGTGTTCATGTTTTTCTTGAACACTTAAGAGTTTAATCGGTGGGGATTCTCACCATACATAAAATAAATGGGATTTTGTTTTAAAGTACTGTGACTTGTGGAACATATGTACCTACTGAAGCCTAAATGTGACATTTTGTTTCACAGCATCAAAGAAAAGCTCTTGGACTCAGGGATATTACTTCCAGTCAACATGCTGCACCTGCTTTTCACCTCTTTACCGTTATCCAAAGCACTGGAGGGGAAAAAAGTGTGGAAACAAACAGAATGACAGTGTCCAACAAAACAAATACGATTAACTGCAGGTAGGCCGCCGGGTGGAGGTAATACTGTGTTTATCACCCTGCCAGAGGAAGCTTCTGGACAAGTGTCACAGGTGGAGGGGCTGAATGAGCGAGGGAGTGTCTTTACACACACCCCAATATTCACACACATTTCTGCATTTGCCATCAATCTGCTCCATTACTCCAGTGCCCCGAATGATTAATAAATAATTTAATCACACTTTCTTCACTTGCTTAGTTTTTCTCACCTCTGCCCCTTTCTCAGCGTCACACACTCTGCCGATGCGATTCCGCCTCCATCGGCCTCCCACAAAACATATGACCCCCCCTCTCATTCTCAACTCCACGCACACAGTCACTCTTCACAGGAACAATCTGTCTCACTGATGTGAGATCGCAGGCAAACATTTTTTTCCCATTTATCAGTTATTTGGATTTAAATAAAGCCCTATCACTGATACGTTGTTGCCTAGAAACACAAATGAGGTGCCATCAAAAAAGAGGATTTACCCCCAAGCCTTTAAGACCCGTTCAGATTTGAACTGTGTCACCACTTTTGTGATTTTTTCACCACTGTTTTTCCTTTGAATAGAATTTAGCAGGATCTCATTTTTGTGGCTTACTTAAAGTGCTTTGCATGATGTTTATAAAGACAATACTGGCTCAGATTGAAACTTTCTGCTGCTGGTTGATGTGTTTTTCTTCTGATTATTTTATCTTTTGTTAATGACCTTAACTTATTGATGATTTTCTTCTACACTGGCACTGAGCTGATGCAAAAACTCAGTTGGCATTTAGCGGAAGTGCACTCGTGACCTCAATGCATAAGCATGTGTTATGTAATGGCACCCCCCTATGGCAATGAAGCATTTTCTTGTGCTACTGATAAAAGATTAATGCTCATTCTTACACCACTATGAGTGCTTTCTTCCTTGGGGCTTCTCATGATGCTCAAACATTAAGCACAAGATGTGAAAATAAATACTGGCTATGAAACTCAAGCTTTACAAAGTATTACTGATAAAATATCGACAACATCTTCAGTGTTACAAAGCATCTTGTTTCTCTGAAAATTGCTATATTTTACCACAATGTTTGCAAATTACAGAAGGCCAAACTCTTCTTTTTTTAAGACGTTTTTCATGGCCTTTATTGTTTTAGTAGGTTGACAGGAAAGGGGGTGAAGACAAGCAGCAAATATGCCTGGACAGGGAGTCGAACCAGGTCACGGGCTGCGTTTGAGGACTGACACCTCTGTAAATGGGTCGCACGTTCTAAACCCCTGCGCCATAGCGTTATGGGATTTGTTTAATGAGAATACCTAGTGGATGCCACATTGTTTGCAAAGCAGTTGCAGCAAATGTGTCAAGGTAATTCATGATATGGTGAAATTGTTGATTGTGTACCAAGCAGACTGTTTCCGCAAAAATGACTTTTGATCAAACATCAAGTAAACACAGTGATTTACCAAACTCTTTGATTCATGCTCATCTTAGAAAGGCAGAGATTTTTAAGGTAATTAACGATTTAGTACAAAACCCTGTTGGTAGCCCAACCATGGATGACTCTGAACTGTACACCTGCTGGTATGAACTTTTCTACACATTTCAGTGTCACACTGACTTCCACTTCAGCCCAGGAAGAGGAGTCAGAGCTTAACAAAAATGCCTTGCTCCAACATGGCGGCCTCTTTCCATGCGGGTCTCAGAGAGGGAACCGGACAGGAGAGGCACGACGTGCAAATGTCTCCTTGCTGACAAACAGACATAACTCTTCAACTTGGATCCAAAAGTTTCTACGATCACGCCGATCACATGCAACAAAGTTAAGTAATGATCTGCTGTTCGAGTATCCAGCATTCATTCATAAGAAGGGTGTAATAAGACAAGTGTTCCTTGATTTTTCTTTTGAGGCCTCCAGAAGCAGCCCTAACCCAAGCGGATTTCCTCCCACGGCCGGAGAACAAGGCATTGAGACCCCAGCATCGCATGCCTTCCTGCATGCATGTCCAGGTAGCGAGAGCTACCCCACTGTAGGAGCCGAACGTGCGATCTTTGTGGTACAGTTCGCCCGACCAACACTTAACAGATCTAATTATTATTTAACAAAATATTAAGATTATATATTAAATAATATAGTCATAATTATAATCACAGCAACCCGATACATGATCTTTGATACCAAGAGTATCACGATACAGCTTTTTACAATGATTAATATCAATAATTAATAGTGGCTATTGTTTACTGAACTTTGTGATTATCCTAATGTTTGAAAGATTCTGAGAATGTCACAATAAAGCTAATATCTATATTTACTAGATGTTACCAAGATGTTGGTAAACTACAATTTATTAAATCTGAAATATACAGCTGCTTTAGAAAACATGAGAATAACAAGGTATGTCATGATATGGTACAATACGAGCTAAATGATCTACGATTCCGATAATATCATGTTTAGGGCTGAAACATTTAATCTGTTTAATTGCGATTAATTGATTATTGAAATAATTGTCAACTAATTTAGTAATCCAATAGTCATTAACTGGAGTATACAGACATTCCATTTGCTAAAAAACAACCCAATCAGAGCAGTATTTAGGCCACAATTGTAAAGAAAATATACATGCTTTTTTGTTTTAGCTTGACCTGGTTCAAATTCTGTAAAATAAATCTCCTGTTGTACCTTTTGCTTTCCGAATATTAATTGAAAAATAGTCATCAGATCGATTAGCAAAATAACCATTAGTTGCAGCCTTAAGCATGATTAATTGATCCCACCATAAAATATACTAATAAGCATATACACGTGCCTTCAAACTGTGGACAGTTAATTTATGAAAAGTCCACATGATTCTTAAGGTTGTTTTAAGACTGTAAATTTAAAATGTCGTGTCATTCAAGGGTTTAGCACCCCTTTAAGTAGCCGTGAGGATGCAAAGCCAGGCCTGGGAAATCTACTTAAAGGGCCTAATATTTTCAATCAAAATAAGAATATCTGGCACAGGCGCATTGATTCTTATTTCATAATTTTGTGTCCAACCTATTACGTTTTTTCTGAGTGTATTTAGGTGTTTTTCATAATAGGTGAGTGTTTGCTTTAAAAAAACTTCCCCTTTACGAGGCTAAGAGTCTATTTAATAATTGTAAATAATGTACTCGTACTCGTCGTCTTCCGCTTTATCCGGGACCGGGTCGCGGGGGCAGCAGACTCAGCAGAGACGCCCAGATGTCCGTCTCCCCAGACACCTCCTCCAGGTCCTCCGGGTGGAGCACAAGGCGTTCCCAGGCCAGCCGAGAGACATAGTCCCTCCAGCGTGTCCTGGGCCGTCCCCTGGGCCTCCTCCCGGTGGGACGTGCCTGGAACACCACCCGAGGAAGGCCTCCAGGAGGCATCCGGTATAGATGCCCGAGCCACCTCAATTGACTCCTCTCGATGTGGAGGAGCAGCGGCTCTACTCCGAGCCCCTCCCGGATGGCCGAGCTCCTCACCCTATCTCTAAGGGAGTGCCCGGCCACCCTACGGAGGAAGCTCATTTCAGCCGCTTGTATCCGGGATCTCGTTCTTTCGGTCATGACCCAAAGTTCATGGACATAGGTGAGGGTAGGAACGTAGACCGACCGGTAAATCGAGAGCTTCGCTTTTCGGCTCAGCTCTCTCCTCATCACAACGGACCAGCACAGTGCCCCCATTACTGTGGCAGCCACACCGATCCATCTGTCGATCTCCCGCTCCATTCTTCCCTCACTCGTGAACAAGACCCCGAGATACTTAAACTCCTCCACTTGAGGCAGGAACTCCTCTCCAACCTGAAGAGGACAAGCCACCCTTTTTAATTGTAAATAATGGTCAAAGTTAAATCTAGGCTACCTTAAACAGCATGCACATTTTCAAAGACATGCCATGCATGCAAATGTACTTTTACACTGTGATTGATTAAATTAAGGCACACAAGATCACAGGTGAGATAATCCTTTTAGCCAGGGGGATTAAATAATGTCCGCATTATTTATATTTGGCAGCACCTTCCGTAACATACCTGTAAACACCTACAGTTTAAATCAATTGTTGGGCACATGTCTTCTCATCTTAATATTTGCCTAATTCCTATATTGTCTTTGTGAATGGGGCTCTCCTTTTGTGAGTGTAAATGAATCACAGAATAAAGTCCCACTGCTTCATCAAAGGTAATAAGATGCGGGGGGATACATATTAGGATTGGCCTCTGATTTCAGACAGATTTCTGCCCAGATATAGGAGGGGCGAATCGGAGCAAGGAGGGGGGGGGGGGGGGGGTCGATTAAAAGCAGTGGTTGTCATGGTGATTCACGTAACCCCCAACCAACACTTCCAAAAACCAGCTGTGCAAAAATACATCATGAAGGTGTTTAATGCTATAATGTGTGAGCAAATACTTCTTCTTGTGACTAATAAAAATACTTTATATCCCACATACTTTGTCTTCTGTTTGTCTCTTGTTATGTACTGTTTTGAGCACACTGTAAGCTCTAAAGGAAACTGATATTATGTATGAAATAGTGTCCCTTATCAGAATGCATCATTTGATTGCACTTGCCATTTGTGTCACAACTGCAAATATTGTTTTGAAAACAGGATAAATTTGAATTTTATGACCTCTAAACCACTCAGAAACACCTATAAGCAAGTTCTGTACCAA
Organism: Girardinichthys multiradiatus; assembly: GCF_021462225.1. NCBI lineage: Eukaryota > Metazoa > Chordata > Actinopteri > Cyprinodontiformes > Goodeidae > Girardinichthys > Girardinichthys multiradiatus. The sequence continues at coordinate 30,885,497 of NC_061808.1, forward strand.
ACACAAAGAACACCATTGGTAGCACCACAGCAGTAATTGGTTGAACATACATGTCTAAATAGCTCGTAAATCGTTCAGACATCTAGTCTAAAATTGAAAATGTATCTGTTCTAAAGGTGAAAGTTTAGTGGCGATGTAAATAACTAAATACAATCAGCATTTTTTATTATTTGCACTTCACTAGTACCAGTTTGGACCCCTCCTTTCTCATCAGATTTCCAGCAGTTCCTTGGGGCATAGATTCAATATGGTGTTAGAAACGTTCCTCAGAGATTTTGGTCCATACTGACAGGAGATCATGACACAGTTGCAGCAAATTTGTCAGTGGTAGGACCTCCTAAAGGTGGTCCACTGGTTTGAGATTTGGTGACAGCGTAGATTACTGGAGTACAGTGAACTCACTGTCATGTTCAGGAAACCAATTTCAGATGATTGAACCGTTGTAACATGGTGTATTATCCTTCAGGAAGTTGCCACTGTGGTCATAAATGGATGGGCATGGTCAGCAACAATACTCAGCAGGATGTTGTGTTCACATGATATTCAGTGACCCAAACTAAGTGACACAAAGAAAATATCCCTCACACCATCACACCACCACTAATCTGAACTGTTGACAAAGGGCATCATGAATCTAGGTTCTCATTTCGATCACATCACATTCTGACCCTAGCCTCTGAACGTCACAGATAAGATCAAGACTCATTGGACCAGATAACCATTTCCCAATCTGTTAATGTGCACTTTTGGAGAGCCTGTGTGATTTGTAGCCTGTACTTGGCTGATAGGAACTGCTGTTTGTGTAGCCCATCCAGATCAAGGTGTTGAACATTTAGAAACTGTATTCCTTATAGTTTGATTGTAATAAGTTTTTATTTGAGCCTTTCTATCATTTGATCAGTCGGCTCATTCTCCTCTAACGTGACATCAGACAGCCTGTCTGGCACCAGCAACCGTGCTACATTCTTAAATCCACTTGTGTTCCCAATACTGATGCTAGGATTGAACTTAGGCAAGTTGTCTTCACCAAGTTGAAATGTCGAAATACACTGAGTCACAGCCATGTCAATGGCTGATTCGCTGCGTGTGGTAACCAGCAATTGCATAGGTGTATCCTAATCACATTAAAATCCTGCTGATATCTGTCTCTGGGTTTAGTTTAGCAAAAAGCTATATGCAGCGCATAGGGGCACTGGGCTAGAGGGGGCGCCAAAGTGATGGCAGCAAAAATACTTCTAGTCGCCATTTTCTGTATTTAGCAGCCGCTAGTGCATGTGTAAATGATATGATCAATAAAAGAGGCCCATCACAACCCTCTGCTCTTCCATCTCCCCTCCCGTTGCCCTCTACCCCGTACACACACACACACTACAGTGCACTTCAGTGCACGCACCCTCGAGAACGTGCTAGACAACGTGTTGTCATCTGACAACGGCGAAATAAAAGTTGGAGAGGGAGAAAAGAAAGCACTCAAGGGGCACAAAACAGACAACGGAAGAGGGAGTGGTTCAAATAGGATCATTTGTTTAACTAAATGGTGAATCATAAAACAGATAAATTATAGAACTTGGGAGTGATATGCTTGAGTTTAAATGTCTTCACTTGTATGTAACTCTACAGTGCTGGTGTGATGTATCTGTTAGGTCTGATCAGATGCAGCGTCCAATCTAACTGATATCCAACAACGATATCATTTCAAATAAAAATTTCTTGTTGTTTAAGTTCAATGCTGCTTTTTTGTGAAACTCCCAAACACAAAGTTCCTGTCATTCAACTGTGAGGAAGGAGAGAAATAAGAAAAGAAGGGAGACAGACAAGGGAAGGAGACAGACTGGTTTAATTTTAGGTGGAGGTGTAGGAACCAAGAGATTACATTTTAAATATTATTTATATTGAAAAGGTGCATTAGCAAGATGTGTAACATTTAAAGCTATTAAATAATGCTCGTTTGACCGTATGACTTAGAGGAGCACACAGTCAAGGGGTGAAGGAGACGGACAGGAGGTCAGTGATGACATCTGTTATAGAGGAGACCAGTGATGACATCAGGTAGGAATGCTTAAACTAGTGAGGCCACAATAACCTAGATGCCCAGTATGGTTTTGATTTCTGCTGACCACCTATTCACTGTGTCCTTTCAGGCAAATTAGAGTAGACAGACACGGCAGGTCAATCACTGCAGAGGAGAATGTGGAACAAAGAGGTGCAGATGATGATGAAGAGGGAGAGGAACAGAGAGGTACAGAGGAGAGGGCTGGGGCCAGGCCTTACTCAGAAGATCTCACCTAAATAGCCTTCACCACACAAAATGGGAGACTAATTGAGGCAGTACATGGTTGAGAGTGGCCCACAGAAATGTTCTGATGAACATTTTTAAGAAATCCTAAAAATTGAAATTTTCCGGGTATCCTTGAGCTCACGGCATGGTATGATGTCACACTGGCAAAGCATCTTAGAAAGGCTGCCTCAAAAAAAAAAAAAAAAAACACCAGATATTTGTCTTGGGCCACTCAAAATGAATTTTTAGATTTAATATCTGAATGAGCTTTAGGTAAAATTTTTGCTCAGATCAAAGCATCCAAGTACTTGCAGTGGAATTGGACTGCACACCCAATAATTCAAAGTAAGGGCAGGCCTCAGTTATCATATGGGCCTCACAGGGGTGCTGGATTGTCTGGGGTTGGAGTTGGCTAATTGTAAGGGGCAAAGTTACGACAATGACTCTAATATGAGGGGAATAAACAAGGATGTCCAAGCTTTAATACAACAGAGGTGTCCAGAGACTCTGTTCATCTCCTGCTGCAGCCACAGCCTGAAGCTTGTGGAGTTCCTTGTGTGCATCTTAGTTTGGTATGACTTATTGTCAAAGATCAACTTTGCAAGTAAGGAACTCTCTCAATGGACACAGCCATGAGATTAATCGATTCTCTGAAAGAGTTTTTGCTTATGTATAGATAACAGGGCTTTCAGAAGTCTCTTGACATTGCATGCAGGATAGCCATTGAAATGGATGCTTCTCCAGAAATCAAAGAGAGACATTTTAGGAAGCAAAAGAGGTGAGATGACAATTCCAGCACTGGTTGTCATGAAAAGGAACTTCAGTGCTTTCAATCTCATTGATGACACAGTCCTCCAAGAGCTGTCTGACAGGTTTTGCAATCTTTAGTTTGTGTCGGAGAAATTTAAATTCATCCCTAAAATGGAGCAGATGACAAAAGTTGAGCTAGAGGAATCAGTTACCACATATGCCCTGACTACCAATGACGTTTTCAGAGATATTCAAGAAATACAACCAGCAAGATGTCTACTGAACGGTTACAAGGCTGTTGAGTTAAATTTCCTCATACAGGGGGATCTTCATTTGGTGATCCCAAATTTGACAGTAGTCTTCACAGTATTCCTGACCATGCATATCACGGTTGCTTCTGCTGAGAGATCCTTTAATAAACTGAAACTTATCAAAACATACTTTCATATGAGTAATGGGCAATGAATGCTTGACCCAGTTAGCAGTGATCTCTTATGAAAACAGTGTGGCACGGTCTATTTAATTCGATGCCATTCTTGACAAACGAGCGGGTGCAAATGCCCGACATAAAAATTTAGTGTTATCATTCTTACTTTGAGTACAAGCTGTTGTTCAGATGTCATAACTTCCTATTTCCACTATAGATAATGTATTGAGCCCTAGTTGCCGCTGCCGTTATTACATTATTATACATTATTTTTTGTTTATGATTGAGTTCATCACCAGCTGTAATATGTAACATAAAATAAAAGTCTGTAATAAAAGTCTGGCACTTTCTAGGTCCATGAATAAATTAGACTAATACATGTAAACTCTATAAAAAAACATTCTTCCTGCATTGCTAAACTGGGATCAGGACTCTCACTCAGTGTATGCTGAGTTCAGACAAGTTGTGCTCAGAGTTCCCAGCTCCAACGAGCTGTGTTCTCTCTTTCTTTCCCATTTTTCCTTTCCTTGTCTTAATACAAGCCATCTCAGTTGTCCCACTCCAGCTGCTGGCAATCTTCTCGCTATAAAGACCAGTCTGCAACCCCAAGCCTTTCAGTTCAATACACTCTAATCTACTGCTTTTTATCCGCGCTAGAATGGCCTCGGCATGCACTTATCTCTGACGCTCAAACCAGTTTGAGGTTCCTTGAACAACTCTTTGTCTTGACCAGGATTCCTGTCAAATCTGATCTCTCCTCTTCACAAGCTTCAATAAATCTTTGCCCAACTTGCTTTTCTGCCGCAGGGTTTGAAATTGCAACATATATTTGACACTTTTGTGTCGAGCAAACAAAAAAAGTTGACAAAGCGGGTGTGATCGATCGAGTGGAGTGTAAGCGGGAGAGCGAGCGAGTGGAGCCGCACCTTGACATAGAGCTGCTGGAACTCATCCAGGTTTAGTCGGCCGGTGGGGCAGTCCTTCAGGAATCCCTTGTACCACTGCTTCAGCTCATGCTCGTTGAACTCTGTGTTCTTCACCAGGTCCTCCATCACTTCAGGGGTCAGCTTGCTGTTCTGTTTCCCCATTTTTCCTACAAAACAAAAAGGGGAGGCCCCAGGAGAAAAACACACACACACACACACACACACACACACACACACATAGTGTTGAGGTTAGGCATAATTCAAATGTTGCAAAAAACAAAGAGCTACCTGTCCACACTGCTGTACAGGGTTTTTGGGAGAGTGACTCATCAAGGCTGCAACCAGAGATTTTGAGAGAGCGCTAAACAAATGAACTGTGTTATGAGGCCCTGGCAGAATGTCACACATTGTAAATGAGGTCTTCCTGGCTAATAGCATTCAGTTCATTAGGAACTTTCTGGTTCTGTCTTTGAGCAGCTGTTTGTCCTAATTTGTTTGTTTTTGGTTTCATTTTTATACTTAATTTGAAATTGTTCTAACCAGAGCTTTGGCATTATATTCACAGCCCCTTGCAATAATATTCGAACCCCTTGAACACATTTTGATACATTACAACCACAAACTTCAGTGTGCTTTTTTTAGATTGTATATGACAGACAAACAAAAATGTAGCGTAACATAATTGTCCATTTGAAGGAAAATGATATGGTTCGCATACTTTCTTACAAATAAAAATCAGTGGTATGCATTTAATATTCAGTCCCTTGTGACATAAGGCCAATACATACTCCACAAGATCAGGGCAATTTGTTCTCAAGGTGTTGAGGTTGGCTCTGACTATTCATGCTTGATGTGAAACTCAGCTGCAAAAGTCCTAGAAAGTTTGCCCACTGTAGTTAATGTCACACTCGCAACAGACAGCACAACAATACAGTGGTGAGGGGGTGGTTTTCAGATTGATGAAGGAGGAGGAGGAGAGGAAAATGTTTGAAGTGGAAGAGGAAGAAGATTCCTTGTTTGCGATTGCTGAAGAAAACAAGTGAACGCAGGTGGTATGTTCACCCGCTCAATACAACCAGAGTTGAACAAGGCGAATGCAGCGTCGTTTTTTTATATTCCAGGATGTCGGTCAGTCGTTTTGACGACCTAGTTCGTCAGATTATTCCATACATCTGGCATGCACCCACACACAGCATGCCAATCTCTGTCCAAGAGAGATTAGAGGTCACACTTTGAATTTTGGCATTGGGACCCTCTAGCTACAAAATGGGAATAACAACTGTGTGTTCAGATGTTTACAGAGTGACCAAGGCGATCTGGCTGGCCTTGAAGGATGACTTTGTGGATTACCCATCACCAGACCAAATGGTTGACATTGCCCGGGACTTTTGGAGATTGTGGAACTTTCCGAATTGTGTTGGGGCTCTTGATAGAAAACACGTCAAAATCTAAGCTCCACCAAGAGCAGGAAGTTACTATTTTAATTACAAAGGTCAGCACACTATTGTATTGATGGCTGTGTGTGATGCATAATATAGGTTCACGATGGTTGACGTTGGACCCTATGTGAAAGAGAGCGATGCTGGAGTGTTTTAGCAGAGCTCCTTTGGGTCTGCGCTCAAGAGTGGGAAACTTCCTTTGCCACCACCAACATCTCCTTGGTACAACTATTAGGACCCTGCACGTCTTTGTTGGAGATGCTGCATTTCCGCTGCATGCCAACCTGACAGCCCTGTTTAGGTATTTTGCCAATAATGAAATGTAACAATGTACAGAGAAAAATTATTTACATTTATTTCAAATTTTCTGTAATCCATAAATAATAGTTTATGCTAATGTAAAATTAATTCACTGCCAAAAATGCTGCTTTGAAAAAATACTGCTTTATGCTGCCATGTATACTTCAAAATAGACTCCTCTAAAGTCTGACCTGTGACAGGTATACATAGCAGCATAAAGCAGTAATGATTCAAAACAGTATTTTTGGCTATAAACAAATTTTACATTTATTTCGACAACCATGGACTAGTCTAATGTTATATTTTTGCCCAAATTTTATTTTCTATAGTTGCATTGATGGACTAAATTCATGATTTATAAACTCATAAACCCATCACAGCATGTGTGGGCTTTTAGATCTGCTATTTTCATTATTCACCTTTTCATATTTAGTCTGTTGCTCAGTAAGTAGCCAGTAATTTAGTAATGGAATAATTGTTTACTGGAGTATATGGACTGTAAAACTTACCATTTTGCTGAAAGAACAGTGCAGAACAGTAAACAAGCCAAAACTGTCCAATATATAAATATATACATTTATTTTAAGATGAAAAACCTTTGTCTGTAAATATGCTCCATCCAGATGTTCTACCTTCACCTGGGTCATATTCTGTAAAAATTCTCCTGATGAGCTTGTTTTGCTATCCAACAATTAATAAATAATAAGAAAGAATGTTAAACTTATTAACATTTCACCGTAGTAGAAGATAATTCATCTATATTTCTACATTGCTGATGGCCAACGGGGCAGCTTTCTGCTCTGTCTCATGCATCAAGTTTTTTAGCTCCCATTTAAAATCAGACAGCAATTTTGGTGTCAGTTTCCGCATTAAATTGAGCTGCTGCACTTTCTCTTCTTGGACCTTGCAGCTGGACCAGCATTAGAAGTTGGAGATGGAGAAATGCTTAACGTTTTGGTGGAAAGTAGGTCTGACGCTAGAGGTGTTTGTGGTTGTAGTGTAGGTGTGGTTAGCTTTGCAACATCTGACTAAGACTCAAGTACTTAGCTCCCAAGGTCTGCCATGCTGATGGTGTGGCACTGGGAACTGACGCTTGCATGGGATGCAGTCTGGGTCACAGGGGCAGGTGGAAGTCCTTCCTAAGGGTCTCAATCAATTTCCTCAAAAGTAAAATTATGTAAAAATAATATAATCCAAAACCCAAACAAAACTAATTTGAACATATAAAAACCATAGATTCTCAGTGTGCTTCAACTGATAATAAATAACATCTTGTAGACCACATCAGGCTCAGTGATCCAGCCTTTCTAGTGGCAAGTACTTTGAAATTACATAAATGAATAAATACCAACTGCAGTGTTGCAGATACTTTTTATATTACCATTCTACTAAATGCCTGGAGGCCTTTGAAATACACCTGAGGTGGGTCTAGCATTACATTCATTTAAATGGATCTTTTTAGGTTATCAAGCAATGCTTAATGAATTGAAATGTTTTAAAAACGTTTTTACTGCTCTCCATCATTCACTCTCTGATGGATTAGTTCGTGTACCTTAACTTTTTGTTTCATTTTGTCAAACAGACATGTTGGTGTGATCATCAAGCCACTGCAGGAAGGCGTAGATTGCGGGGACTGATTTCTCTCTGCCAGGGTCGCCACTCTTCTTCATGTTCAACCGACGTCTTGGGCTTTTAAAATTTATCATGACGGTATCTCCATCTTTTCTGACAGACCGTCTCCTCTGTACCCAACACTTGTGCTACCTCTTTCCATGAATTATTTGCAATTTGTGTGTCTTTATATGTCTTAGAAGATGCATGGTACAAATTTAAATATTTTCTCACTGCCTCGGCAATCCGATCCTGATAGCTATCCATTACGGTAAAGTTATTTTGTTTAACTGTACGGATTTCCGCTCCCAAAAAAAAGGGGAATGACATTTCCACATTTCCAATTTAACCACACCCATCCATCTTGATCAATCACACAACAGTTGTCGGACACCAGCCCAGATGATGTGTCAAGAACAAGCAGCAAGAACTCCCGAAGGCCAGCTGCGAGAATAAAATGACGTCATCTTGTTCCCGCAGCTGTGGAAGCAAGAACTCATTTCTCTGTTCTTGCGTATTTATTGGCCTTTTTACTTTGGAGAAGCACATTTAGCTGCAATTACAGCTGCAAGTCATTTGGTGTCTTTAACATATGTACCTGACTTTTGTGAAGTGCCTTGAGACGACATGTGTTGTGAATTGGCGCTATATAAATAAACTGAATTGAATTGAACATATTTAACATATTATGTCTTTTAACAGCTTCACACATCTGGAGATGGATACTTCTGCCCATTCCTCGTTACAAGGTCAGTTAGATTGTACAGAAAGAGTCTGTAAACAGAAATGTTTAACTCTTGCAACAGATTCTCAAGTAGATTTTGGTCCCGACTTTGACTGGGCCATTCTAAAACATGAATGTGCTTTGATCTAGACCATTCCATTGTAGCTCTAGCTGTATGTTTACTGTGAGGTTTTCTTCTATGATTTCTTTGTATTTAGCTCCATCCTTCTTCCCATCAACTCCAATCAGCTTCTGAGTCACTGCTGAAAAAAAGCATCCCCACAGCATGACACTGCCACTATTATGTATCACTATGGAGATGGTGTGTTCAGGGTGATGTGCAGTGGTAGGTTTTCTTTAGGTGTAGGCCATAAAGTTAAATTTCGGTCTCATCACACCAGAGCACCTTCTTCCAGATGTATACTGTGTCCCTTACACGGTGTCAGTTAAACAGCAAAAGGGATTCTTATGGCTTTCATTAAACAATTTATTTATTTTATGTTACTCCTCCATTAGGGTAAGTTTGTGGCGTGCATGGCTATTAGTAATTGCATTGATCGTGCACACTCCTCCATTGGCCTTTTGGCTGCTTCTCTGATCCATTGTCTTCTTGCCTAGTCTGTCAGCTTAGGTGGAATGCCATGTTTTGGTAGGTCTCATACTCCACATTCAGATGATGGATTAATCAAATCTGTGAGATGTTCAAACTTCTGGAGTTTGGTTTACAATCAAACCCTGCTCTAATCTTCTCCACAACTTTCTCCTTGATCTGTCAGATGTGTTTCTTGGTCTGCTGTTTGTTCTCTAATGTTCTCTAACAAACCTCTGAGGCCTTCACAGAACAGGGGCATTTATAAAGAGATTAAACTACACACAGGTGGGCTACCGTTCCTAATTATGTGACTTTTAATTGGTTGCACAGGATATTTTTTAGGGGGATCATTGTAAAGGGGGCTAAATACAAATGCACGTGACACGTTTCAGATTTCTATATGTAAAAAAGGTTGAATGACTTACCAATTATGCACTACTTTATGTTGGCCCATCACATTAAATTCCAATAAATATATTAAGTGTTTGGTAGCAAAGCGACAAGTAATGTACAAAATACTTTTATAAACCATGACATGACTAGTTTTAATTTCTCAGTTTTGCCTTAGGCAAGTTACAGCACAAATTTTCCTGTGTGAATAGGACCCATTCAAAGGGAGTAATAACAACCTTTTGAAGTAGTGTGCCCACTGTGAAGTTGTACAAAACCTCAAGTATTTTTCGGTTTATATTCCTTTAATTCCCTCTTCCGCTGCTCGATTGCACGCAGCTGCCTCTGTCCCAATATGCCTAGTGCTCATGCTGCCACTTTTTGACCTTCATTAGTTCATTAACCAACCCCTGATTATCATAAATTTGCAAAATGAGGTTAGAGTTTTGGAACATCCCTGCTCTAACTCTCAGCTGAGATGCTCCTTTAGACCTCTTCAGCGTGAAAAGACCAACATTAAATGTGTGGTGCCAGTTGCTTTCAGTATGCATACTGATAAACAGGTGCACTCATCAAGCATTGGGGCCAAAAGGTTTCACCTTATTTCCTCCCTTATTACCTTTCACCTTTCCTCTGATGTGCATATTCAAGAAAAAATCAACATACTACCTGATTATGTGCTAAATTCCAGGTGTGCCCAGGCTGGAAAAAGGTGGAATGCTCCCTCTCTGTGAGAGAGAGTCTTTGTCTCAAGAGCTAGAGTTCAAGGTTGTTGGTCTTTTTTCCATGAGTGACGGCAGGATGGAGCATGACATAGATAGAAGGGTTGGGGCTTCACCAGTATTAATACTTGTATAAAAAAAGGCATCCATCCCATCCATGCATTTGCTTTACCTGTTTATCCTTGGATCACTTTTGGTGATAAAATTTGGATAATGACAAAAAGACCAAGATTTTGTATACTAAGGCTGGAGTTTTAATCTGTAGAGGACCGGGCTTTAGCGAAAGAAGTCAGTTGAGGAAGTTAGGTTGCCTGATTAGGACCCCTTACTGGAGATGTGCAGGCTTTCTACGTTGCAACACTGACCTTTGATTATAAGGTATGGATCATGCGCTAAGAAAGAGATCCCAGATAAAAGCCTAACTTCCTCCATATTATGGCTGGACTCTCCCTACATGATAATTTCAGAAGCTCCATGATACAGGGGGAGCTTGAAATAAAACGCATGTTTCTCCTTGCTGTAAGAATTCAGTTGAGGCAGTTCTGGCATCTGGGCAGGCTGTTTCCTGGATAGCTGCTGTTAGAGGTTTTCTAGGTATATCCCGATGGAAGGAGAATGTGGGAAGGCCGAAAGCTCACTTGAGATAATATACATCTCCTCTGTCCTCTGAATAGCTCTGGATCTCCCAGAACAGAGAATGTTACTTAAGTAAGGGATGTATTAAACACTTATTACATCCTCACATCAGAGTAAGACAATGAATAAATAGAGGCATTATTTTATGGTTTATTGTGACTTATACAAAATAACAAATTGTTTCAATCAATGTGAACAATGACTTTTTTTTAAATAAACTATACCTGCAGCCCCTTTAGAGATGCTACAACAGCTCACTCAGAAGTTGGCTGCCAAACAGCAAACCTGTTACTGTGAGATATTAATCATTTCACTCCGCCACTTTCAAGGTATCCAGGATCTCTTATTGATCACAAGCTGACTCTGCTTCTCCTACATCACTTGGAAATGCTTTCCGGCTGACTTTTACATCCTGCTTGTCAATTTGTCATACACATGGCTGACAACGTCCAAGTGCTAATCCAAACGCCGCACACCCCACCCCTTTCACAGGTACGGTAAATGGAGGCATGAAATATAACTCTGGTCAAGAAATAAAGTCGGCAGCTTTTCGGGGACAATATATCTCAGAAGCCTCATAAAATTCATATGAATCAGGGGCTTTCAGAAAGACCAATCCACTCATTTTATAGACGATAGTACCAGGTGGGTAACATGTTTAGAGCTATAACTAATGTCACAGCTATCATATATCTCAGTAAGAACTTAGAAGGAAATATTTAGCCTTTGTCTATATATTCTGTTAGAGATCTAGAAACTAACCAACTGATAAGACATTTTTAAGTAACATGTAGTCCACACTGATGTCCCAAAAGGAATTAAATCAACATTTGTGAGTAAATTATTGTTTTAGGGTTAGAATTAGGCTGTAATGGATGGATGGATGGATGGATAATGCACAGATGGATGGATAGAAATCCAACTTCAAAGTACTTCAGTTGAGTTGAAAGTGACCCACGTTCACAGAGAGACTTAAGAATAATTATGTATCAAGTTGAGAAATAATTTATCAAGCCCCATCCATCTACCCATGCATTTGTACATCCATCCTTTGTTGCCTGCAGTATAAATGTGCAATGCTGAAGATAAATTTACATATTACAAATTAATTTGCTGGACGTACAATATGAAATAGAATTGTTATTTAGAAAATGGAAAACATTTAATTAAATTTCACCAGTCAGACGACCTGAGATTTTATAATGAGAAAAACATACCTCTAAGGGGGTGAGAGGATTGGGTCGGAAGTGAAAGCATAAAAAGCACAAAATAGGTGCAGCTGATGTTTAGTGAAAAATGTCACTCCTGCAAATCTAGTTTATTGGGAGTAAATATGATTCTGAATCTGTTACATTTACAGTGAAACCAACTTAAATTTAATTTGATTTTCTTTTAAACAGAACTACAAATATCCTTTTTTTGGAATTCCAAACTGGCATTTATCAAATCCAGTTCACTTTACATAAGCCACTTTTTCCACTGCGGGTCATCTGGTGCATATGGAGGTATCTCAGTCTGTGTATGCTGGTATTTCCTTCGGCAAGACTTGACCTTTTTGAAGAAGACCTTTACGTGGGAATGCAATACTCTGTCTGGCAGTTAAAGCACGGGTTACGCAAGAAAAACACACAAAAGTGCCCAGATTCAAAGAGGAGAAAAAAAAAAAACGCACCTCTAAAAAGAAAGCTTTTTAGTGGTGCGAAAGAAGTTTTGTGTTTGTTTTTTAACCCCTGAGCATCTTAAGTGCATTCAGTTGGTAATAAAAAGGCAGAGGAAGTGGTTCGACTTTCTCATTAATACCTGACCTTGCGATCCATTAGCTGTGGTTCCTGTGTGAAAATCACCTAAACTGGAGCTTGGGGGCTGTGTAAGCAACAAATTCATTCATTTAGTGACCTATTTTTATTTTGATGGCAAATTATTTTGGTCGATTCTTAAATGTCCGCATGAAGGCATAAAAGGCAAACCAGTTTACAGACATGGACACATGTCTTGTTGTTTCCCCAGGTTAAAAAAAATAGATGCCTGAACATCATTGAAAAATTCAAACATTAATTTAAATACATTCCCTCAGTGGGGTAAAAAACATGTTAGGAAATTATAATCATTGAGGACATGGGAAAAGACACGCAGCAATGTCCTAAGGTCAGCAACTGATCCGGGATGGACCAATAGCCTCTACCTCTACTCCACTCACTGCCCCATGTCTTTTAATATGTAATTAGAAACCATAACTTTTCAGCCTTAGAACACTCATTAAATCTCAGTTTGTGCAAAGCCTTATACAATTTAAAAATTTACATGGACTCCATTGGTCCAAACAAAAACTTCACAGGGTATATTCCTTAATAGACCCTTCATGTGACCGCTGTGGGCTGGTCATCAGCATCTTTAGGGCATATGTTCTGGACCTGTTCTAGGCTGACCAATTATTGAAATACCATACTTTGACCGGGGTATTGGGCAGACCAGTCCAGTTAGACCCATTATTGTCTGTACTAGGAATTATTCAAGCAAGTAAAATACCGTGCAGAACAGAGCAATGTGTGATTTATTTTGTTTGCTTTGTTGCTCGAAGGTTCATTCTGCTAAACTGGAAAAAAATGCCTCCATCACACTCACAACTTAACCATGAAATTTTAAAACATTTAGAAGTGAAAAAGATAAGGTTCTCTCTAAAAAATCAGGAAGATCTGTTTAACCAGGTTTGGAAGCCCTTTATTGATTATATTAAGACCAGAACCTGATCACTGTCAGATGCGTACATCAATACCTTGTGCAGAATGCATGGCACCGTGCGATTCTTTAAATACAAGAACATTTCAAATAAAAATCTAGTGGATTTTACCAGTTTCTCAGTTGCAAAACCTAAATTCTTTAAAGGACCTGTGGGGTGAGCGGAAAAAAGGGAGGCATAAAATAGGACAAAGGAAGAAGGAGAAGCTTCTGACCAATAGAGTACCAGTGGAAGATGACCACAACTACTGGCTGATTATTGGTATATCAGTTAAACATGGGAATAATGCAAAACAGCATAAATAATGTTTCCACATTTCTAACATAAACATTCTTTACTATTATCATTTTATTATGAATCTTAAGATATCACACCTACCGTAGTGAGGGCCCAACCACAACTTTAGTAATCACTGATCTAGAGAGATTCTGCATAGAGGATGCTGCTGTTGGCAGGAGGGGGTTGCAGAAACTATTAGTAACAATTGTGGGTCTATGTTCTGACCCTCACCAATGTTCATCAGATATGGATCATGACTAAAATAAATTGATCCCAGATACAAGTGGCTGAAATGTGGATTCAGCCTCTTTGGAGGTTCTCCGGGCATGAGCCACTTGGAGAAGACCCACCAGAGGGACCATATAAGGGAACACCGTGGGATCCCCCAGAATGAGCTAGAATGTGCTGTCAGGGAGAGGGATGTCTGGGGTTCCCTCTTGGACCTGTTACCTCCACGATCCAAACTCGGATAAGCAGAAGAAAATGGATGGATGGATGGATGGATGGATGATGAATGGATGGATGGATATACTGGAGTAGGGGAGGTTAAGGAAATTTACACACCTTTACAAGTGGTGCCAACAGATTTGTCCACATCCGTATCTCCTAACCATTTGAACTGCACTAATGTCAGTGTAGATTATCAGAGCTAAACCACATTGAGTGGAAACTGAAAAACTGGCCTTGGTCTTTATTTGCTGGTCCTAAGCAAACGTCAGTCCTGTAGGGAATGTGACGACTCAATGCTCTCTGACAGGAAGGTGCAAAACCCTACTGTGTTACAAGATGGGCCCGGGATGAAAAAGCAGCTGCTGCGGGATGTGTGCATGTGTCCTGAGAGAGATGCAAAGGAATGACGTAGTTCAGCCTTGCCGTTATGACTCTGTGCATTTGTTTCTACACCTGTGCATAAAGGCTCTTCCCTAAACCAACTGCCAGTAGAAACATTTGCATCTTCTTTTAAGGCTTTGCAAGCACAGCGATCAGATATGGCGAACCTCTAGCAGAACTACGGCATTTTTAGTTGGAGATTTAGACTTCTGATGTGGTGCCATGTGGCATCACGTTCACAATGTCCTCTGAAGAGCTCACGCTGCATCGTAATGCGAGTGATACTCAACACGCTGTTTCTTGTCACTCACTCAACAAACAAGCAGCAGAGACGATTTCACATCTGTGCTGCATCAGCGTGCAAAGGACCCAGCATACCATATTCCATGCTGCCGAGGTGCTACAAGCAATTAGTTTCACTCCTTGAAGAAAACTTCATCTTGGGAAGTTTGACTTAAATTAGCCTTACATACAGTATTTTTTTTTAACCTTTTTTCAGTGAAAAAGTTCTGTGATAAAGTATTCATACCATTACAATGAAACACAGGAATTAGCATATGATAACTCGTGAGGAGCTGCAGAGATCTACAGCTCTGGTGAGAGAATCTGTTTACTATTAGCTGTCCGCTTGACAATTGTGGCTTTTATCGAAGAGTGGCAAGAAGAAAGTTGTTGTTTGCAGTCTGCCACAAGCCATGCAGAAGTGCTCTGATCAGGGATGTTTTGCTTCTGCAAGGCCAAAGAAGCGGGGCAGAGTTGAATGAAAGATGGATGGGGCTAAATACAGGCCATCCTGGAACAAAACCTGTTACAGGCTACAAAAACATATGCAACTAGGGCAGTCCATCCAGCAGGAAAATGACCTAAAGCAAGGGATGGAATGGTTTGGATCACATGTTAGAATGGCTCAGTCAAAGTCCAGACTCAAATCCAAATGAGAACCTGTGGTGACAATTATATGCTACTTTGTGATGGTCTGTTGCATTAAGTTCAAAGGATACGAATACTTTTGGAAAACACGGAAACATTTTAATCAGCACAACAAAGGAAACTTTAAAACATCACCTACATCCACTTTTTTTACTCATAAAGCTAACTGAAGCATCCTTCACACTGATGATATTCATCTTCCACAGGGCTGCTTGTCATTCCCACTTGGTACCTCAGGTCACTTATATTCTTCCAAGCTTCCTACGACCCCTGTCACTTGCCCATCTGCCTTGTTGCCGCCCACCACCACCCTTGTGATGCAATCAACCAGCACTGGGATGAAAATGGCCTGTAAATGTTATATGACTGAACTTTCTGGGCTCTGCATGCAAATGTGATGATGAGTAAATTCCTTTCACATTCCCCAGCGCTCTCTGATGCATTCTCACTATGGGTGTGCGCAGCGGAATAAAGAGTGATGCTAAAGTAATCGGGGGGAGGGGGTGGGGATGTGATCTGAGACAAATGCAGAGGCATGACGCTCCTGTTGAATAACAGAGAACACACCCTGGCCTGGGTGCTTGTTTTCTCAATCCATGCGTTGAGATGTTCTGCGCCACTTACTCACAAGTGCCACAGAAGAGACGAAGGAAACAAAAAAATAACACAGAGACAGCTGGTGCACCATTGGCAAATGCCAGTGGGCTTGCTTTAGGACGAGACGCCGGTATTGGGCCAGGCTTGGACAAGAAGCACTGGGTCACTTTGCAGAGCCTTGCAGTTGCCAATCCCATCACACCACACTGACTCTAAACCTGAGTCATTGGTGATTTAGGTCTTTTGGTTCTTTTGAGACCTGGTTGGAGGGAAAACAGATGGGACGCATCAGGCGACAGGTGCAAGACTGACACCGACATATATGCAGCGTAAAGAGGGGATTTTACAGCCAACAGAGCAGCCGGGCAGTGGGCCATTACATAACACCACCCCTTTTTCCATCATTTGCCAACAGGGGCTGACCTTGAGAGGAGGGAGAGGAGTGTTGGTGAAGAGAGAGGCAACATCAGATGTTAATGCAGCAGTCTAAGATTTAAGTTCAGACAAATTTCATAGGTTTGTGTAAAATCCTGCAGGCCTTGTCTGGAAATTTAGCTCTCCACTGAAGATGGGTTAAGGAGACAACCCATATCCTATGCCCCTCTTTCCCTCTAACACACACCCACACACTCCCACACACACTATTGCAACATCACTGACAAGCCAGCTCCACAACCATATATCACACCCCATTCATTGCCATGTCACGTCAAGCCACCCCACGCAAGTGACAATTATAACCGAGAGAATCCACACATTTATAGCTATCAGGGAGGCTGTATAAAGCAGCAGGCACCTCTATGCTTATTACCTGTTCCCTTTGGATGATGATTCAAAAGCCCTGCTGTGTGCGTGGGCAGCAAGAGCAAAGCAAATAGGACAGGTCTTGCTTGTCTGATGTGTGTATGAAAAATATCATCGGGATTTAATCCCACAGGTAAAATATGGCGGTTTCATTGATGAACGTGGATGCGTCGTTATTTGCAATTTGCGTTTCGTT
This sequence comes from Girardinichthys multiradiatus, assembly GCF_021462225.1. Classification (NCBI taxonomy): domain Eukaryota; kingdom Metazoa; phylum Chordata; class Actinopteri; order Cyprinodontiformes; family Goodeidae; genus Girardinichthys; species Girardinichthys multiradiatus. Next base: position 30,902,666 of record NC_061808.1, read on the forward strand.
AATATGTGCTCAATAAATCAGTGAATCACTCAGGAAATTGAAAAGGATGACGCATCGCGTTGCATCATGCGAGCACACATGCAGCACTCAGAGAATAATGTGAGGAGAAACAACATGAAATCTGCATACATACACGAAGCGATCGTGTCCTTACCTTAAAAGGGTGTGAAGAAGTCAACAAGAGAAGTCCGGTGGTCTGACGTCTGGAGTGGTCTCAAAAACCCTCCGAGGACAGAAAAAAAGAAACAAAACAAGCACCTCAGTCGTATGAAATGCTCTGTCCGCGAAACAAGAAGCTTGTAGCTTTGATCTCTTTTTCTTGTTTTCTAATGTTGCTCTTTATTGTATTGTTTGGAAGAGAGTCAGAAAGTAATGGGTGCAGATCCGCAGAAAGATGCTGCTGAACACGAAGTGCTGCTGCTGCTGCACAGATAGGAGGAGACAGACGCTGAGCTTGTGTGTGTTTGGTGTGTGTGTGTGTGTGTGTGTGTGTGTGTGCGTGTTTGGTGTGTGTGTGTTTGGTGTGTGTGTTAACAGCCTGAGAGGCTCCGCACAGCGAGAACAGGCTGTCAACAACACTATACAAGAACTAACAGCAAACTCGCCCTTCCTTTACTCCATATAAATATATTTCCTTAACCTTCATGCGTTGCTTGTACTAGAAACGGGATAAAAGTAATGGCGGACGAGAAGCGCCTTATTGGACCGATTATGATTATTTTTATATAGTTGTTTCTTTAGCAGCCGCAACAGTTTCCCGCCACTGACATCAATGCAGGGAAAATGAACGTTAGCCAGGAAACCTAACTGCGGGTTAGCAACAAGATAAAACTGCGCGTTTAGTGGGTAAGTTATATCAAAGTAAAGCTGCATAACTGCTGAATAAAGAGGATAAAATCATTACTAACTTTAAATACAAACTATTATCACAGTCGGTTATTACGAAAAACATTTAAGCTAGCATGAACCAAGAGTTTCTTTCTATTTTTCACAGCTAAAACAAAGCTTGCTATGATAGCTGCTTCTGAAAATATCCTCTTTTGCTTTTAGCCACAAAAAAACCCCACAGAACAATGAAGCTTGTGGACATCAGTAAGTTGCACTTTAACATAAAATGTGTAGGTCTGTGTCATCATCTGGTGCAATTTTGGGTTAAAATAATGCTTGTTCTCTATTGAGTGACATTAGGAGGTGGGCACAGAAAGTCAGAAATCTTACTCAGGAGCAGCGTTACTTTAAAATATATTTCCTAGTGATGGGACTTATGGTTCTTTAAAGGGAACCACATCTTCAGGATCTGTTCACTTCTAAGCGCCATTGAAATCATCCATTTTTGAAAATGTGTATATTTCAAAGAACAAGCTATTTTATATGAGTTTACATGAGGGGTCAAAGTAATAAAAATTAACTTGAAATTAATTGAAGGTGTGAAATACTGAACATGGTAAAATTGAGTCCCACATATAATTAATTTCAACCCCGATGAAAATTAGAATTCATGAATTCGGAGGTCATTAAAACGAAAACGTTATCAAATTTAACGTTGCCTGTTTTCATTCACTGCCTGGATTTTAGACCCTCCATTTTTACCACTTAAGTTTTATCATTCATTGCGTGCACAGTGTAATTTTTGTTACTTCCGGTAGATCGGAATACGGCAGCAGCCCTGGTGCGACAGCGGAGTTTGTAGTCCGTGACCCACAATTTCCCAAGATTTACCGCGGGTCGATTTAGATTGGTCGAGCTCGGGCAGCAATGGCGGACGATGGTGGCAAAAATTGTGAATAAAAATGTATATACGCGTGTATATACATATATGTGTATACGATTTCTGTGACCCCCAAATAAAGTTTTAGGATGTTTTTTAAGCGAGAATGTGTTTTTTTTTTTACTCAAATATCTACTCGGGTTAATTAAGATTCCACTTAATTTAAAATAAAGAGGTTCGGCATTTCTCAGCGCCAGCTCGTTTCGGCACCTGTCAGCCGACCGAGCAGTGTTCCCACCCTCTTCCGGACAAGGCGCCTGATTCTCGACTCATCGCGTAAAGAGAGACTGAGGTGGACCTGGGCGCTCTTCGCTTGTGACTCCCTGCAGCTCCACCCCGTGTACAAAGATATCACTGCTGTACGATTGAAAATACATGTGAATAGTTATGGACAACAAGTACTCCGCTGTCGCGCCGGGGCTGCTGTCGTATTCCGATCTAACGGAAATAACAACAATTACACTGTGAACACAATGAATGATAAAACTGAAGTGGTAAAAACGGAGGCGCTAAAATCCAGGCAGTGAATGAAAACCGGTAACGTTAACTTTTAATGACTTCCAAATTCACGGATTATAATTTTCACAGGGGCAAAATTAATCACATGCTGGTTTTTAAGGCACTCAATTTATCATGTTCAGTATTTCACACCTTCAATTCATTTCAAGTTAATTTTTGTTACTTTGACCCCACATAATTTAACCCTATATATATATATATATATATATATATATACATAAAACCACAATATGTTCATGCAATGTTCTATATGTATATATTTTCCATAAAATTTAAGTACAAAACATAAATATCAAATACCCATCTAGTTCTTTACTACAAGTGTTGTGTACATTAAAAGCATTTTAAGATAGCAAAATAAAACAAATAGAAGAGAAAAAAGTGCATTTGAGTTGCTTTGGCAGAAATAAAACTGCACCATTAAATATAATTAAGGCAAAGCAGTAATGGTAAACAACACTTGACTGTAAACCAAATAAAGTATGCAAACTTTTTGTTGCGCTACTTACTGTTTCGCCTTGGAGCAAGGAGCAGACTGTGACTGTCCTAAAACATAATTTAAAATTAAATTAAATTGAAAAAATAGCATTATAAGCCAGTAGGAAAACCTTGGATTAAAGGCCTCGCCCAGGGGCACATCAACATATGATACAGAAGGAAGCTGGAATCAAACCAGCAACTTTCCAATTATAGTACGACTTGTCCCCCTGAGTCTTAGTCACCGCAAAACATAAAGCAACAAAAAGAAGCCTCCTGACCATCACAGTAAAATAAAACAGTACCCATGCTGTCAGTTGTAGGGTTTTAGCATGAAATGATCTGGTCTGTACCAGGTTCTACAAAGATTTAATTCGAACCCTGAGTGTACCAATATATTTATCTATCAAACAAGATGTCAAAATTGAATAGTCTTTGTAAACTTTAAGTTAACTTCAAATCCTCTTGATATGTTAGAATTTAAGAAGGATTTGTTTTCTTTCTTAGTTTTTTATCATGACTGCATACTATGTGAGCACAGATAGATAAAACATATTTTCATGATAAAGATGAGTTTTGAAAGCAGATGACAAAGGTCAAGTTTACTTAATTCTGTTCAACTCCATTACTTCAATTTTAAGGCTACACAGCGGGGCAGATAGCACCTTCTTTCTGATTTCCTTATCATAATAGTAAATCATAGGCCATGCATGTTGAGAAAGCGCCTGGGAAAAAAAACTTCGGCATCTGAGAGCTCATGGTCTGGTTTTGGAAAGCATATAAAGAATTATTGGCACATAATAAATGGCATTTAAGTTTGAAAAACTCTTTTTTCTAATAAAGAGAGGTTTTCTTGTAGTTTGATCAACATAAAATTACTGAGTGTTGTCACTCTCAAATGCATTGTTAATACTGTCAATCTGTTTGTGTGTAGGTGTTGTTAGAGGAAGAAAATGGAAAACATCACCCAAGTAGAAATCAGTCCACAACCAGACCTCACTTTACCGCTCTTCCCAAAACGAGCAAGGACAGATTGTGCTGCGACAGAAGACCCCAACGGGAACTGCATTTTCGACTCTACACGGCTTTGGAGATCTCAGGATATAATCGGCAGCCTGTCGTCAAATAACCTGCAGAAGACTGACTGCCTGAGTACTGCAGAATGTGAGCAGTATCACGATGAGAAACCCTGGGGCCTTGCTCCCGCTTCTCATGTGACTTCTGTTCACATGAACGGCGCACATTCAGAATCATATGAAGTGAGTCCTGAGAGAGATGTAATGTCTGTTGTTGCAGAAACAGACGAGCCAAGGGCTGCCGGCAACAACACGCCCAGTTTTCCTAAATTTAAGCAGCTGGAGAAGTCGCCTGAGGATGAAACTCCTGGAAGCTCTGGTGTCTGTCTTCCAGATGATGAGAATCATGGGACTCAGGCTCAAACCCATCCCAGCCTCATCCAGGCATTTACATTCAGTTCAGATCAGGGGGCTGACACAGATCATACTTTTCATCCAGCTGATGTTGTGGAGAGTAATCTGAAGAGAAAGGAGGCTCATTTCAGCGAGATTGGACCTCTGAGGAAAGCAGAAGGAGGGAGCCCCAAATCCTCCCATGCTTTTCTACTCTGCTCAAATGTTGAAGGGGGTCAGAAATCAGATGTTCAAATTTGTGACAATATAGAAACAAAAGGTCAGGTCAACGAGACCGGCATGACTTTCATCGAATTCTCCAAGAGATCAATTCCTTGTTATGAGATAGTGTCACGCAGAAATATCTCTACTGAAAATGTGAGTTTTGAAGACCAGGGTTACATTGGAGCTGATCATTCAGCAAAGATTCCAGCAGCTGCGGGAATCAGTCCAGAGCCTGCTGAAGGAGATAATGAGGCTGACGCTTTCAGTGTAATTGACCCTGTAATCTGGAATGAAATTGACAAGGAGGTTGAACGGCTGCTCTGTAACTCAGACAGCACTGCAGGTGGAGGATTATCTCCATTAGTTGAAGTCTGCATGGTGGGAAAAACTCCTCCGCCTTGTTCTGAAGTCAGAACATCACAGGATTCATCTTCAGACCAGACCAAGCAGCTTCAGGACCAGAGGAGAACACCGCAGTGTGGGGATGAAAATAAGGTCGAACCACAGGCTTGTTCTGCAACAAACAACGAAACGCAAGACCAGACCGACAATGAGGGCAACCCTCAATGGAAATCCAGTCCTGCAAAGGCCCCTCCTGCTGGAGATGATGGATCAGAAGAAATCTGTGATACAGCAGGACCTCAGCTGAAGGAGCAGAGTCTGTCCAGTTTCCTGGCTGCCAGCCTTAACCACATGGAGACACAGGAGCTAGACATTGACAGAGTGGACGAGGCTGCTGGGATAAAACAGCAGCATCTTCCAGAAGAAACAGAAAGTGATAAGCTGAGGAATTTAGAAACAACGAAGTCAGTTAGGGCTGATATCTGTGTGATGGATGTGACGGCTGAAGGAGAGGAACAAACCCAAGAGGTAGATTTTGGAGGAGTAATCAACTCTGGTGAGTGGGAAACTTCAGAGAAACAGGGAGAATCTGAAGAACATGAGCAGAAACAGAGCGAGCTCATAGAGGACATAAGCGAGGAGTCTTCTAGCCAAGATGTTGGTGAATGGGTGGAGAACAGATTGACTTTGTTTAATGGAGAAGATCCAGAACAAAGGCTTGGTTGTTTCCCTCATGATCAACACACACCAGATATTTCCACGCTCTGCACTGTTCCTCCTACCACTGATGCTGTTGTTCCATGCCGGTCTCAAAATGCTCACCAGCGCTCCATATCGCTGAAGCTTAGCTGCTCCACTCCCTGCAACAGTGTGCTCAGGGAGTTTGACACGTTTGAAAAGATCAAACTCTCACCTGATGATGATGATGGTGACAGTGATGATGCTGCAGGCCTGAGCTCCATGCCTGTCCTCATCAGCTTATCCAGACAGCTGCTGAACACACCACAGGAGCAACGAGAACACCATGTGCAAGTGGCAGACAGGGAGATTAATGAGAAGACACATGTAGAGGGGGATGAGAAGGAGAAGGAACGGTCTGGGTGTCACCCTGACAACATGGAGAACGGATTTGTCTCCAGTGATTCCAATTGTAATGAAGTCCCAAATTTGATCTCAGCAGCAGACGTCTCCACGCCCGCACAGCCGGAGAAAGAGCCTAGCTGTGGATCAGCCTGGGATTCCTCTCAGTGCTCGCATAATCAATTAAACCCACAGTCCTCTGCTGTTCTCGCTGAGTCCCGCAGACCCTCTCCTGACCTCAACCATAGCTTTGACTTTGAAATGAAGGAACAGTTCAGCAGGGTCCTACAGGAGCTCAACTTGTTCTTTGATGTCAGTAGAAACGAATTGAGTGACTGCGGGCGATCCTCACCTAAGCCGTGCAACGATCTACCCGAGTCCACGGAGGACAATACCTCTAAACCTATGGAGCATCTCGGCATCCCAGCACCGGGGCACTACGCTTATACATCAACAGGTAGCTTGCTGTAAGACAGGAGTGACGTGACATCTTCTAATAACCCCACCATCGTTTGAAGTGACAAAAACCATGTTTTTGCAGTGATTAGTAATGATTTTATTCTATATCTTTGTACATTATACCACTCCTTGGACCTTCTCACACTTTTGTCATGTTACAAGGACAAACATCAGGATGTCTTATTAGGAGTTTATGCAGTAGACCAACACAGGCAATACACTCATAGTTTATCTTTTTTTTACAAATAGAAATCTGGAAAGCGTGGCGTGCATTTGTATTCAGTCCTTTTAATTTGGATGCCTCTAAATAAAATCCAGTGCAACAATTGTCTTTTAAAGTCACATAATTAGCTAACAGAGTCCACCTGTGGGTAATTAACTGCATCATGAAGAGTAAGGAACACGGCAGGTAGGTCGGGGAGAAAGTTGGGGAGATCTTTAACGCATCGTTAGGTTATAAAACACACCCCAACATCTCAAGACCCGGCTGTCCACCTACACCGACCATTACTGAAGCATTAATCAGATAAGCACCCAAGAGGCCTGTGGTAACTCTGGAGGAGCTGCAGCTCAAGCGGGAGGATCTCTGGTCCAGATGATTTTCAGTTGTGCACACCACAAATGTGGCCATTGTGGAGGAGTGTTGAATAAAAGACACAAGACGTTTCCCCATGTAGGGGAACTGCATGCAAAAGCTTTGTGTGGTGGAAAACTAACACCATCCCCATGATGAAACATGGTGGTGGCAGCATCATTCTGTGGGGATGCTTTTTTTCCTGCAGCAGCAGGGACAGAGAAGCTGGTCATAGATAATGGGAAGAGGGATTGAGCTAAATGTAGGACAATCCTGGAATAAAAACTGTTTCAGACTTGAGGCTGGAGTGGAGGTTCATTTTCCAGCAGGACAAACATACAGCCAGAATACAACACATAGATCAAAGCCTGTTCTGAGCTTGAGCTAAAGAAAAATCTCTCGGTCTCGAGGTGCGCTAAGCTGGTAGAGACACACTTCAGAACACTTCGCTACAAAGGTGGTTCTACAAAGTATTGACACAGAGGTCTGAATACAAATGGACACTTGCCTGATTTCTGTTTGGAAAATATTTTCGAAATAATTTTTCCCTTCCACCTTACAGTTATAAACCCATTTGGATTTCTCCATCACATAAAATCCCAATAAAATATTTAATGTGTGGTTATAACATGACAAAGGTGAAAAGATTCAGTGGCGTGTGAATACTTTTGCAAGGCACTGCAGATGGTTAACGTTTAAACATCCTGTGAAGGCCGATGAATCTATAATTGGTTCCCCCAGAGGACCAGATATAACGGGCTAATACTTCACTAGCAGGTCACTCCTATTTTCAGGTACAAAGAGAAAAGATCAGTTGCTTTTAGTCTTAGAGGTAAGACAAACCAACGGCTTGTGTCTAATATATCATAGAGCAGAAACAGCAGAGAAAGGAGTGTGTGATGGATCTGGATAAAGTGAATAAACACTGTGAGGAAGGTAATTAATGGGGAAACTGTGGTAGTTCTAACAGATTTTAAAATGCACTCATTAAAACATGAGACCATAGCATTTATTTTCTGGAGAAGCCATCTTTAAAATCCAAATCATCTAAGTTCAACTTGGAACAATGTGTAGCTGCTATATAGAGGTTTGGACTTAGTGTGAGGTTTAAAAATCTGTATTTAGATAACATTCTGTGTTAGTAATAATATGAACCATATGGTGATTTTTCATGTTTACTGTGACATAAAGATCAGTTGTTTCATATCCATTTTTAGAGAAAGCTGTTGAAGACCACAGTCTGGTGATGTGTGGAGTTGATCCAGTGGGTTCCTGTCCTGTTATCAGGGGTGATGGCGAGCAGGAGGTGCCCCTTAATGGAAACCTGGGCCAGGAACCATCGATGGACACTGAAGAGAAAAACAGAGGTTCCTACTTAACTTTCTAATTTGGCCATTTTTGTGAAAAAAACAACTCGAGGTGTGCTGCTGCTGCTTCTCACGTGATCCTTCTCACACTGCAGAATGTATCAAGCATACCCCGATGATCTGGGCGGTCCATTTAAGACCCCTCCTCTCTTCCTGACATATCAAAGATGCGTTCAGGGGGAGAGAGATGCACTCCATGACACGTTGAACAGCATGGCCAAACAGGGATGAGATCGAAACCTAGATATTATTGGCTAATAAAAATGTATTTAAACATGTACACGAGTTTCTGACTGAAATGTACTAAATTCATTTTTTTTTTTAAACAGAGAATATTGTCAGCAGAGACTCCCTGTGTTTAAAATCGTTTTTAGTGTCACATGATCTACCATGTTTTAATAAATCTGCAAGTGGACTTAGAAGGTGCTCACACCTTCAAACAGACGGAGCATTTTCTCTCACACGTTCAAATATTCTTTTCTTTGGCTTTAAGAAGCTGCAGCACAACTTCCTGATGAATGCCAGGGTTCCTACATAGTATGGAGATGTGTTGAGTTTAATACTCATAGTGTTTCCCAAGTCTGGATACGCTTGGAAAAAGAAAACGGGATGGAAAAATTCCAGACTGTTTCCTGTCCCATTTACAGGAAGGTGTTTTCATCCGTCTGTCCAGCAATTGTTTTTCCATCCATTTGTACATTATTGTCCATTAATCCATCTATCTGCTTATCCATCATCTCATCCATCTGTTTTTATCCATCCATCATCTATCTGTTCTTTTCTCCATTTGTGAGTCTATCATCCACCCATCTGTTCCTCCCTCCATCTGTCCATCCATCCATCCATCCGTCCATCCATCCATCCATCCATGCATCCTTCCATCCATCCATCCATATCCATCCATCCATCATCCGCCCATCCATCCATCCATCATCCGTCCATCCATCCATCATCCATCCTTCCATCCATCCATCCATCGTCCGCCCATCCATCCATCTCCATCCATCCATATCCATCCATCCATATCCATCCATCCATCATCCGCCCATCCATCCATCCATCATCCGTCCATCCATCCATCATCCATCCTTCCATCCATCCATCCATCGTCCGCCCATCCATCCATCCATCCATATCCATCCATCCATATCCATCCATCCATATCCATCCATCCATCGTCCGCCCATCCATCCATCCATCCATATCCATCCATCCATATCCATCCATCCATCATCCGCCCATCCATCCATCCATCCATCCATATCCATCCATCCATCATCCATCCAACCATCCATCCGTCCATCGTCCACCCATCCATCCATCCATCCTTCCATCCATCCATCATCCGTCCGACAATCCATCCATCCATCCATCCATCATCCATCCATCCATTCATATCCATCCATCCATCGTCCGTCCATCCATCCATCCATCCTTCCATCCATCCATGTCCATCCATCCATTCATATCCATCCATCCATCGTCCATCCATCCATCCATCCATCCTTCCATCCATCCATATCCATCCATCCATCATCTGTCCGACAATCCATCCATCATCCATCCATCATCCATCCATCCATCCATCCATCCATCCTTTCATCCATCCATCTTTCCATCCATCCATCCATCCTTTCATCCATCCATCCATCCATCGTCCGCCTATCATCCATCCATCATCCGTCCGACAATCCATCCATCCATCATCCATCCATCCGTCCATCCATCATCCATCCATCCATCCATCCGTCCATCGTCCGCCCATCCATCCATCCATCCATCATCCATCCATCCATCCAACCATCCATCCGTCCATCGTCCACCCATCCATCCATCCATCCTTCCATCCATCCATCCATCCATCATCCGTCCGACAATCCATCCATCCATCCATCCATCATCCATCCATCCATTCATATCCATCCATCCATCGTCCGTCCATCCATCCATCCATCCTTCCATCCATCCATATCCATCCATCCATTCATATCCATCCATCCATCGTCCATCCATCCATCCATCCTTCCATCCATCCATATCCATCCATCCATCATCTGTCCGACAATCCATCCATCCTTTCATCCATCCATCATCCATCCATCCATCCTTTCATCCATCCATCATCCATCCTTCCATCCATCCATCCATCCTTTCATCCATCCATCCATCCATCATCCATCCATCCATCCTTTCATCCATCATCCATCCATCCATCCTTCCATCCATCCATCCATCCATCCATCATCAGCTGTAGAAATACCTCCCATTGTTCCATAGAGAACCATTTTGAAACCAAAGATGTGCTGGAATGTAACCAGTCCTGACTGTGGTTGTGTTGTTTTCAGAGTCCCAGGAGGCGGAGCAGAAAGTTGAAATTTGGTCTCCATCCTTCATGTGTCTGCCTCACTTGGAACCTTTGAGCCACAGTGAGTTTCACAGCAGATGGCTCTGGGAGAAGGTTGTGGAGATGTTTTAAGCAGGGTTGGGTTATTGAACAATATCCCAAGGTTTAAACATCTCAAGGAGCTCTGATCAATCCATGATGGCAAAACTGCAAACCTACCAAGACATGGGCGTCCACCTAAATCAACTCAGACAAGCAACCAGGAGGCGAGTGGTAAATCTGGAGGAAGGGCAGAGATCCACAGCTCTGGTGTGAGAATCTGTAAATGCCTATTTGTCATGATCTCCATAAATTCAGTCTTTATTGAAGAAGTTGAAAGAAAGCCTTAAGTAGACCAGTTTACAGATCCCCACAAAAGATGTAAGAAACCAAGAAAACATGTGGACTAAACCTTTGTGGTGGCACTAGTGTTGGACATTTTGCCCAGCATGCTAAACGCAATAGGCAGCAGAAAAATAACTGGATGTTGCCCTTAACACAACATTATGAAACAAGATAGTGGCAGCATCATACTGTGGGAATGTGTTTTTTCAACAGGAACATGGAAGCTGGTGTGAGTTGATGGGAATGGATGCATCTAAATACAGGACATTCTTAGTAGCAAGCCAGATAGAGCCAGCAGCAGACTTTCATGTTCCAGTAGGATAACAGCAGTCAGCGCTACAGTGGGATGGTTTAGATTAAAGCATACTCATGTGTTAGAATGGCCCAGTCAAAGTCCAGATCTAAATCCAATTGAGAATCTGTGGCAAGACCTAAAAATTGCTGTTTACAGATGCTCTCCGTCTGTTATGTCTGAGGTTGAGCTAAATTGGGGAAAATTTCCCTAATGCCTCTAAAGTTTGTGATTGTAACATAAAAAAATTAAAACACCTGTTCTTCTACCTTTTCTAATCTCCCCTTTTCTCTCCTCTTCCTCTACTGGTCTTCTTTCTCTCTCTTAATCTGACGGCATCTGGTAAAAGATTTTAAGTATTTAAAATCTTCCCATTTGAAAGTTTTGTCTGTAAAGCTTTTATTACGTCAGTGTGGGAGACAAACTCAGCTCAACAGAATGCAGTTTTTCACACAGTATGTAAAACGTTAAAAGGGACGCGCTGTCTTTAAAAGAACATACAGCCTGGTTGCTCTAAAATGCAGCAGGACTGTTGTCCACAGTGTTAAATGTGTGCACTCCCTTTGTGTGCAGGACCACCAGAGCTACCCAGGAGGCTCGAGCCTTTGAAAACATGCACTCGACCAATCAGGGTTGGACTTTCAAAAAGAGCCAAGACCAAACAGCTCCATCACTTACATCCATACAAATGAATATGGAGACACGGAGACCAGGAGGATGTGTTGGTGTGAATGATGTTCTCAGGGTTTTTCTGGTTGTACTGTTCAACTGGTGAGATGTTGTTGCCTCTGGTTCATTAACCCGTTTTCTTGTTGGTTCTGGTTGGTGCTACTTGAAGTCACTCTGTCAGTAAATGCTGATAGCTGTTTACAGTCCACATTTGCTTGATAAAATCCAATGCATGTTCTATTTATTTATTTATTTATATGTAACATGTAACCATTTCAAGCATTGTTGTAATGTTTATACAGTATTTGTTTACGTGTTTTACACCTTCGTGAGATCGCGTTATTAAGGCAACGTTTCCTTTAATGCAGGCATGTTTAATGTATGCTCTGCTCTAGGTACATGTTCCTGTTATGTGGGGGTGTATTCAGCTGGTTTTCATTAGGGGGAGGAGGTTCTTTGTGTGTTCGGTTATTTTTACCATCTCCTCGAAAAGAAAATACAGTATAGTCAAACATTTTTGTCTCCAGAAATAATTCTCTCTTCTATTTTTTAAAAGATACAGATCTAAATTTCTCAAATTGCTCGGTTTCTTCTGCTTTCTTATACTGTATAAAAGACTGTGATAATCCACACTGTAGAAACATTGTTTAAAGCTAGCTAGGTTTAATGTGTATTACAACTACTTACTGGTTTCCATGCATCTTATAGGCTGTATGCAACTTGTTAGTCACACGTTTATTCAGTTCAAAGCCATAAACTATAATATGCAGCTCTGGAGGAGCTACAGAGGTCCACAGCTCAGGTGGGAGAATCTGTCGACATCATTGCTGTTAGTCGTCCACTCCACAAACGTGACCTGTGTAAAAGAATGGCAGAAATAAGCCGATAGAGCTCCTGTTTACACTTTGCAACAAGAAGTGTTGATGACAAAGTAAACATGTGGAAGAAAGTGCGTCGACTGAATGTAACGTTTTGGTTGACATGCAAATGTGTGGCGAAAAGGTCACACCATAAACACTACTCCCACCCTTAAACATGGTGGTGGCAACATCATACTGTGGGGTCCATTTCTTTGTTAGGGATATGGAAGCTGGTCAGAGTTAAGATGAAAATGGAAAAACCTGGAAAGGGCCTGGATACAAATACACGCCATGCATTTTCACATTTTCCTTGTTTTTTGTAAACCATGTACTATTTTCCTTCTACTTTAAAACAATGCAGTGCTTTGTGCCGGTCTCAAATCCAAATAAAACACATCAACGTTTGTGGTTGTAATCAAGGGGCATGAATACTTTTTAAAGGAGCTGTACTACATCAGTTCCTTTGCCAGCATGGTAAAAGATGATAATCTTAATCTAGTTTGCTTTAAGGGGACATTTAAAGTTTATTTCGTCCTTCCTGGGCTCAATAAAATATTAATTTGGCATCCGACGTCACTAACTACGGCGGAGTATTAGCCTCAGGCTAAAACATTTTTTTTTTTTAAGTTACGAGAATGAAGTTGGAAAATTATAAGAATCAAGTCATAATTTTCATAAGAAATCTTAACAAAAAAGCAGTCTTCCATGCGATAAAGTTAGGAATGTTGAGCATCTTGTGAAGTTATACTTTAGTGTCGGTTTCACAAAGAAGGATATTCTTAATCTTTTAGCACATCAGCATCAAATTATTACCAGTATCAGGACTTTGAAAGGATTGTGTGAACGACTGTGTCTGTTTCAAAGAATGAACATAAGGACCTGGAAGCAATTGCTTGTTTTGTGGAAGAGAAGCTGTCATTACTTTTTCTCGTAATGTTATGACCTTATTCTCGTAATTTCCAAAAATAAATCTCTTAGCCTGGCCCTAATACGCCATAATTAACAAATCAAACATTCACAAAAAAAAAACAAAGCCATTCTCGCTTTAGGCCACCGAAGGCTTGAAACTCACTCGTTTGTTAAATAGTTTAAATTTGTAGTGAAACAGTATGTCTAGCCTCTTTATATCCAAAGTTGAACTTCAAATCTCGCTGCGTTCACTGTACTGTACCTCAAAAGTGGGACACGTGTTTTTTTTTTTTTACTTTTTACACTTCGATAAACAACTATAAAAAGAAATGAGCCTACACAGTTTGTCAATACGTTCAGGTTTTATATTTTGACTAGAATTTATTGTTTTTAACGACACAAAACACATAGACTGAAGATAGGGTGGTGTCGGTGAATGCTGGGAGAAATCATTTTTATTTTTATTTTGGGTCACAAAGACTTTTTCAGTGCTGGACATGCCATCCCAGGCTGGGTGGTATGATTATCATTAGGGTTCACTTTCTTTTTATACCTTTAAAACAGATAATTCCTTATAAATATTAATATCTCTAGGCAGTATTGTGAAAAGTTCATGTTCCATTTTTTTTCTCTAATTGGAACATACCCCATCCTACTTCCTGGTATTTCATCTGTTTGTATTAATTACAGTAATGTTGTAGTTTTAGTAACAGGGGGCAGGGACACACATATGCACTGACAAATTCCACATGGATAATAAAAATAATTTTATTATTTATTTCTCCTCCCATGATATTGTTTGCTACTGCAGAACGTATTTGAGCTACATGTTAGGAAATTAAAAAATACATTGTGTGAACAACAGTTGCAGGCTGAAACCTAGCTGGAGTTTGGTAGGACCAAAGTGCAGATCGGAGGGCAGGAGCCGCATGATGAGTAGTAGAGCTTCTTTAAAAATGATAATGAACTGAAAAACGTACAAAAGAGCAGAACATGGGACACAGGAAGGTATACAGGCATGAAGTACAGGAGAAACTGGTGGAGAACAATGAGACCAGAGAGTATTAATACTAGGGTAGGGAGGAGAATGGACCAATGAACCAAGGGAACTAATCAGGAGGCTGAAGCAGCTGGTGACAGGAAATATGTGGAGCAACTGAAGGAGGGCGAAGATCAGGGAATCCGTGCTTCACGGAGACGTGGCTGTGTGGATTAATACCGGACTCTGCGCTGCAGCTGGCAGGATTCCAGCTCTACAGAGCGGACAGAGACACGGAACTCTCCGGCAAAGTGAAAGGTGGAGGAATCTGTTTTTACCTCAACAGTGGTTGGTGCAACGACGTGACAGTGATTCAGCAGCACTGTTCTCCAGACCTGGAAGCCTTCATCATAAACTGTAAGCCTTTCTATTCCCCCCGTGAGTTCGCTTCGTTCATCCTGGTCGGTGTTTACATCCCGCCGCAAGCTAACGTGCAGGTCGCACAGCGCATGCTCGCCGACCAGATACTGAGTGTGGAGCGGACCAACCCGGACTCCTTAGTAATCGTAGCTGGTGACTTTAACAAAGGTAATCTGACCCTCGAACTCCCCAAATATAGACAGTTTATAAAATGTCCGACCAGAGAGGACAACATTCTGGATCACTGTTACACCACCATCAGAGACGCTTATCACGCCGTCCCACGTGCTGCACTGGGCCAATCCGACCACATCATGGTCCACCTGATTCCTGCATACAGGCAGAAACTAAAACTCTGCAAACCTGTTGTGAGGACGACAAGGAAGTGGAGCAGTGAGGCTGTGGAGAATCTCCAGGCGTGTTTAGGCTGTACAAACTGGGATGTGTTCAGGACTACTACCAACAGTCTGGACGAGTACACAGAGGCCGTGACTTCCTACATCAGCTTCTGTGAGGACAGCTGTGTACCATCATGCACCAGGGTGAGTTACAACAACGACAAACCCTGGTTCACAGCTAAACTCAGAAGGTTAAGACTGGATAAGGAAGAGGCCTTCAGGAGTGGGGACAAAGACATATACAGAGAGGTGAAGTACAAGTTTGGCAAGGCAGTGAAAGAGGCCAAACGACTGTACTCTGAGAAGCTCCAAAACCAGTTCTCAGCCAACGACTCTGCATCTGTCTGGAAAGGGCTCAAGCAAATCACCAACTACAAGCCGAAAGCCCCCCACTCCATCAACGTCCGACGCCTCGCCAACGACCTGAACGAGTTCTACTGCCACTTTGAAAGACAAAGGGACAGTCCTGCAACCATCTCCCACGACGCCCCCCAACAGTTGCAGCCACAATCCACCACCCCCATCTCTCCAACCTCAAGAGGGGCCTTGGCACCTCCAACCCCCACCCTGAAGTTCCCCCCCACCAGCCCCCTACCCACGCCGAGGACGGCTCTTTCCATCCAGGAGAGGGACGTCAACAAACTCTTCAGGAGACAGAACCCCCGGAAAGCTGCTGGACCGGATTCTGTCTCACCAGCCAGCCTGAAGCACTGCGCTGATCAGCTGTCTCCAGTCTTCACAGACATTTTTAACACCTCACTGGAGACATGTCATGTGCCAGCCTGCTTCAAGTCCTCCACCATCGTCCCTGTTCCCAAGAAGCCAAGGACCACAGGGCTTAATGACTTCAGACCCGTCGCCCTGACCTCTGTGGTGATAAAGTCCTTTGAGCGCCTTGTGCTCTCACACCTAAAAGACATCACCGACCCCCTCCTGGACCCCCTGCAGTTTGCCTACAGAGCCAACAGGTCTGTAGATGATGCAGTCAACCTAGCCCTTCACTTCATCTTCCGGCACCTGGACTCCACAGGAACCTACGCCAGGATCCTGTTTGTGGATTTCAGCTCTGCCTTCAACACCATCGTCCCAGTTCTGCTACAGGAGAAGCTCTCCCAGCTGAGTGTGCCCGACTCCACCTGCAGGTGGATCACTGACTTCCTGTCTGACAGGAAGCAGCGCGTGAGGCTGGGGAAGCACGTCTCTGACTCCCTGACCATCAGCACCGGTTCCCCCCAAGGCTGTGTTCTCTCTCCTATGCTCTTCTCCCTGTACACCAACAGCTGCACCTCCAGTCACCAGTCTGTCAAGCTTCTGAAGTTTGCGGACGACACCACCCTGATCGGACTCATCTCTGATGGTGACGAGTCCGCGTACAGATGGGAAGTGGACCATCTGTTGGACTGGTGCAGCCAGAACAACCTTGAGCTCAACGCTCTAAAGACAGTGGAGATGGTTATGGACTTCAGGCAGAACCCAGCACCACCTGCCCCCATCACCCTCTGTGACTCCACAATTGACACTGTGGAATCTTTCCGCTTCCTGGGAACCATCATCTCCCAGGACCTCAAGTGGGAGCCAAACATCAGCTCCCTCATCAAGAAAGCCCAGCAGAGGATGTTCTTCCTGCGGCAGCTGAAGAAATTCAACCTGCCAAAGACTATGATGGTGCACTTCTACACAGCCATCATTGAGTCCATCCTCACCTCCTCCATCACCATCTGGTACGCCGCTGCTACAGCCAAGGATACGGGCAGGCTGCAGCGTGTCATTCGGTCTGCTGAGAAGGTGATTGGCTGCAGTCTACTGTCGCTCCAGGAACTGTACACCTCCAGGACCCTGAAGCGGGCAGGGAAGATTCTGACTGATCCCTCCCACCCCGGTCACAGACTCTTTGAAACTCTCCCCTCTGGCAGGAGGCTGCGGTCCATCCGGACCAAAACCTCACACCACAAGAACAGTTTTTTCCCATCTGCCACCAGCCTTGTTAACAAAGCCCGGAAACCACACTGACACTCCCCCTTTCCCCCCTTTTTTTTTGCTGACAGGACACCTGTAACCTGTAACTCTATGCGTTACATTAACGCTCAGCTTGGACTCCTGCCATACTTGCACAATGATCACCTACAATGTTGTATTGCTCTTGCATCTTATACTGCTCTATACTTACTCTCACTCACTTAAAACTGTGCACATATATTTATATTATATTGTAGATATGTTTATACTGTTTAATTTGTACTGTATTGCACCGACTACGCCAAAACAAATTCCTTGTATGTCCAAAAACGTACTTGGCAATAAAGCTTTTCTGATTCTGATTCTGATTCTAACATAACAGGAATACACATAAACAATGAAATTAACTAAAATAACAGCAACTAAGAAACATAACCAACACGGAGAAAACAGTTCTACCAAAATACCTAACAGAGGAATCCAGGGAGTGACAAATATCTAAACACCAGAATCAATCTAATATGAAACAGAAATAGCAAAGCAGAAACCTAACGCAAGCACATCATGACAGATTGAGTTTAAATCACCTACATTTAAACACAATGTAAACATATGACTGCAGTGCAAACAAACGTCTAACCAGAAAGCAAAGGGGGCAGAGATTTCCCCTTGTGGGTCTGTTCTTAAGTGGTCTTGAAGGTTTTTGTTTGGATGTTACTCAGTGTTTCCTTGTTCTATCCTCTGGTTCTATCCAGTGTTTTATTCTCGACCTTTCCCCTCCATCTCATCTGGCCTTTCACTTTCTGCTTTCTCCCCCCTTAACATGGCAGTAAACAGCTTTTGAATATTTGATCAACGATATTTCAAACAACTGTACCTTAAGAATACAGCGGACACATCCTGAATATTGGAACAATAATTACATCCATTGTTATAGTAATTATGTTTATGGTGGTTCTGACTTCCAGCTGCAAAATCATCGGTTTTACTTGTGCACGACTTCTCTTTTAAAGCATCAAATATCCTTAGTCATCTATCATTTTATCAAAATTTTTAATAAATGAAATACAAAAACATTATGTAGTTATGTGATATTTGCTAAATAATAAGTGCTGGTAAAAGTCTAGCAATGTGAAGTGAAGCTTGTTACGTCGCCTGCTACTAAAGTGGCAGGTAGCAGTTTAATTGGTTCATAACTTAATTAAGAAGAACTAAGAGTAGAGAATAAAACTCAGGAGAATGAGGGGAAAAAAGTTTGGATTGCTAACGGCAAAGCTATTCTCTCATTTAGAATCAGATATATTCACCATGTTTGCCTTTCTATATCAACAGTAAACAGTATCATTGTAAAAAAACAAACAAAAAAAAAAACTAGTGAAACACTAAGAAAGATGCAGTATTATGGCAGAAGTAGGGGCTTATTGAAACTGAATAGTAAAATTCAGCAGGCCATCTGAAGTGAGAGGAAAGCAGAATCACCTTGGAGATGAAAGGCTCAAAGTTCAAGTTCAAAGGCTGCTTCACGCTACATTTCTGCTATAGTCTTCCACTCAGATAAAGCAAATGTGCCTGTTTAGTTTTACTTTTCCTGGCGACCAATTGTAATGTCTACAATTGAACAAAACCAACATAAAAGGAGCCTAATTGGAGGAAATCCTAAAGACAAAACTGATGTGTTACTGTGGGACGGTTAGTGTGAGTCATGGATAAAGCAAGGCCTTTTAATCACCCACTCACGTTACATCGCTTTTTTTCTTTGGTGCATCATTTAAAACTACAATAAAATAGTTTGTGGTTATAACATGACAAAACGTGAAAGGTTTAAGGGCTGTGAATACTTGTGTATTCAGAGATTTACAACCATGGACCTAAAGTGATCTGTAAACCTAACCAGTAAACATCTGAAGGCCAAACTGCGTAACCTGAGCTAATTGTTTCCAGTTTCTTTGTTGCTGTACTGAAGAAAACATGGGAGTTTTAGAAGCTAAAGATATGCCATTCATAATCAGCTCTAAAGCCCTCAAGGCAATCATTACAAAGCCTGAAATTCCTCACATTTGAAGTGGCAAACTTTGCATGAGCAACATTTGTTATTTCATCTGACTGAAGCAAATGACGGAGCTAAGTTTCCGTTCTACAGCGGCACCAACATGAATCAACAGCGCATTATACTTAGTGCCAGGCTCAATGGAAAATGCATGTCACTGTATAAAATAATTATCCTTGTTTGTCTCATTAATACACATTGACAAAAGGGACAATTTCTCTTTTAGCTGATGCAATGAGCTAATAGGAAATGCATCCAGTGTTGCTAAATTAGTCATTATGTTTTGCCTGATAACTCCTCAGACTTGCAGAATTTTATTAACATAGAATTTAGGTTTTCCTCACTATAAAACTAGTATCCATGCATAGCTTATTCATTTGTCCCCTTTTATGTCCAACACTGTTCTAGAGCTCTTTAGAGTTGCTTTCTCTCTCTGTAACATGAAGAACGTTTTAGAAACAGACAACTTCAAAGGCTCAAATAAGACCAGGGATGTTCTCCTTTAAAAAAAACACTAGTTCCCTTACAGAAGTTGTCTTGAATCATTCACACATATTACGGTGCCTTGCAAAAGCAATCCTACCCCTGAACCTCTTCACATTGTCATGTTACCATCAAAACTT
The DNA here is from genome assembly GCF_021462225.1 of Girardinichthys multiradiatus. Taxonomy (NCBI): domain Eukaryota; kingdom Metazoa; phylum Chordata; class Actinopteri; order Cyprinodontiformes; family Goodeidae; genus Girardinichthys; species Girardinichthys multiradiatus. Next base: position 30,922,767 of record NC_061808.1, read on the forward strand.
CTAAGTGTTTTATTTAGATTGAGGTAAGGCAGTGCCCGATTGTGTTGTGATTATTTTAATTATTATATTATTTAATTTTAAATGAAATATTAATTCTGTCCAGTAAATACTAGCCCAATAAGGTGGTGTTATTAGGGCAATAGTGAAAGGGGTGAGCCTAGCTCTGGCATTACTGAACAGCAAAACTCTGCACACACAATGGAATAAATGTACACAATTTCATAAAATACAAGAATTTATTAACAAAAACAACTCAGTGTCAAACATATTTCAATTAACAAACTCTTTACTATACTCAGTGGTGTGCACAGACATTTTGGGGGGCAAGTGGAAAAAAAAGGCACCTTGTGCGGCACATGGAGCTGTCGGTTGCCTTTGTAGTGTGAGATTCTATTCAGTTCAATTCAATTCACTTCAATTATGCTTTATTCATCCCAAAGGGAAATCAAGTGTTGTTGTAGCTCATATTATGCAGGTTTCTTCCCAAAGTTGTTGTAGATGCTGATAACTGTGGGTAGGAAGGATCTCCTGTAGAGGTCTGTCTTACAGTAGATCTGAAGAAGCCTCAGACTGAAGACACTCTGTTGTTGTAGGACAGTCTCATGAAGAGGATACTCAGGGTTCTCCATAATGTTCTTCCTTTTATGAAGAATCCTTCTTTCCACAATGATCTCCAGAGGTTCTAGAGGAGTCCCCAGAACAGAGCCAGTCTTTTTTATCAGCTTGTTGAGCTTTTTTAACTCCCTGGCTCTGATGCTGCTACCCCAGCAGATGATGGTAGAAGAGATCACACTCTTCATAACAGACTTATAGAAGATATGCAGCATCTTGCTATAAACTCCGAACGTCCTAAGCTTCCTCAAGAAGTACAGTCTGCACTGTCCCTTCTTGTAGATGGCTTCGAGATATTTATACTCCTCCACCACCTCCACTTCGTCTCCCATGATGGAAATAGTGTCTGATGTAGTCTTAAAATCTACTCTGTTAAAATCTACAATCATCTCTATCAGCCATCTAATCATTGTTTTATTCACTTTCAAGATGAGATGTGTTGGGACCCCAGCCATGAGTTACAACATTAAAGACCAGTAAGAATTTTTCTGGAACTTTCAAAATAAATTGCATTAACCTACTTCCAGCACAGCCAGGAACAAGAAGGGAATAACAGCGGACTTCCGGTGACACCAGTGTTGGAATAAAACCTCTGCATGGCAACAAACTGACCTCTTCCACGCAGGTCCCCAGCGGAACTGGAAGGAGAGACACAGCACGCTAATGTCTCTTTGATGGCAAACAGACATAATTCTTCAAACTGGATCCGAAGAGTGTCATACGATGATGCGATCATATGCACCAAGTTAAGTAGGAATGAACTGCTGTTTGTGTATCAGGTATTCATTCATGAACGGGGTAATTAAGGTACAAGCGTGGCTTGACTTTTCTCTCAGAGGTCTACAGAAGCAAACTGTGTTCCAGACAGTTCCCAGCAGAGATCCTGTCTCTACGACGCCGAGTGGAGCAGTTTTCCCGGTCTGAAGGAAGGACAACGGGACCACATCACCGTGGTTACAGCAGTAACATACAGCCACCCCCCCCTTAGCCGCAAGTTAACCCTTTGTTCACTGTGGATGCTTTCTTCAACTTCATCGCCCGGACAACTTTTCCTCAGCACGGTTCACGTAAGAGGTTGTGTTTTGGGCAGAGAGAAGTAGTTTAGAATGAAATAATATTAACAATGTTCATTTTATGACGTTTGGTTTTGTTGTGTTGAAAACTCAGCCATCTTAGTGCTAGCAGATTATCTGCTCAGCACATGAGCTCAGTTTATGTGTTCTGTGTTTGTGTTTTTTTTTTAAAGCTATGACAAACTTTATTTAAGTGGTGATTTTAATAACAAAAGATCGGCCATAACGCGCCGTCCACGCTTATGGAGTTTTAAACGAAAATTCAACATGGAAAACTCATCATTACCTCCAGCTTCGTCTGATTACTCCTCCATGCGGCATGCTCCACCAATGAGCGTCAAGTCCGCATTTCTCCCCGGCCAATCATCCTTCAAGGCTTCACTTTAAAAGATCTTCGTCCATGGAACCCTCCATTCTTCAGCTGAACTTTAACCCACCTCCAACCCATCTCCACCGTTTGGCTTCCAAACTCCTTCCAAATCTCCTCAGGCCTCCACTCCACCACCAGGATCGGATCCCGGGGGAAGACATCTTTAAATCTAACCCTAAGATGTTCTTTCAAGGACATGTCATTCTCAGATTTCACGTCTTCCACTGGGGTCCGAGCGCCAAAGATATAAACATTCACTAATAAAACTTTCTAATTACATCCCTGTCTTCTCTTTGTGAGTCTTTCCAGGTTGAAATGCATTTCAACCCTTTTATTAACGGTATTTTAAAGGTATATGTGTTTGATTCTGATGATAAGCTATAAGCTTCTTTTGTTAGCTTTAACAGCTAAGAACACGTGCTTGCCTGCTAAGATCATTTACCCAAAAAGGTTGTTAGTTTTCAATCTAGGAAATAATATTTCTCTAAATATTATTTTTCTAAACTTGATAACCAAGTAAACACCATTAAGCCCCATTTATCCAGAAACGTTTGGTTCTTATTCAGAATAATATTTCCTTAAATATGATTTTAATATTTCCATAATAATGTTTCCATAAATATTATTTCAATAAATAAATGCAGCTAATTAAACACACTAAGCCCCATTTTTCAAAGATTTGGTTCTTATTCAAAATAATATTTCCTTAAATATTATTTTACTATTTCCTTATTAATATTTCTTTAAATATTATTTGAATAAATAAAGGCAGTTAATTAAACACTGTTGAGAATTGGTCATCCAGAATGTTGGTTTTATTCAGAAAATCATTCTTTAAATTATTCTTTTATTAAAATAATATTTTATCTGATCTTGCATTATGAATGGTTGTTAAAAGGTATACCAATTATTTCCTAAGTTAGTTCCAAGAATTGAGATAATCCTTGGTTCTCAAACATAAATAACATTGCATGTTAATATTGCATCACTCCGGTCATGGTTCAACCATCTTTAATCAACTTGTTTATATTGTACATAGCCAATTAGTCTTCCTTATTCTTTAATTCTTCTTGGTAGTTTAGTTGTTTTAGCATAGTAAAGAGTTTGTTGATTGAAATATGTTTGACTTTGAGTTGACTTATTTTTGTTAATAAATTCTTGTATTTTAAGAAATATTATTTCATAAAATATTTAAGTGTTAATATTAAATAATATATTCATCTTTATAATCACAACAGATGATTGTTTCTACACCATGCCACAAAGCGGTCCACCAGCTCCCTGTACCTCAGCTTCTTGTACTCAACTTCATCTCTGATCCACCCCACGACTGCAGAATCATCAGAATATTTCTGCAGGTGACAGGAGTCTGTCTTGTACTGAAAGTCTGAGGTGTACATAGTGAAAAGGAATGGTGAGAGTACAGTCCCCTGTGGTGCTCCTATGCTGTCCAGATGACAGTGGGTTTGTTGAAGCAGGTGTATGATGACACCTTCAACTCCAACTCCATAGCGATAAGCAAACTGAAGGGGGTCCAAATGGTTTGCTGACTCAGGTGGGCCAACAGGAGTCTCTCTAGGACCTTCATGATGTGAGATGTCAGGGCAACAGGTCTATGGTCATTAAGGAATGATGGGTGAGTTTTCTTTGGTACCGGAACAAGAGCCATCAGGATGATCGGGGCATGTCGGAAGGGGAAGATTGGGTCAAAAATTGGCATACAAATCCTGCTGTGTGAACCAGGCATTAGTCCTTAAGTGAGAGTTCCTAAAGTGAATAAATGTTAAAAGTAGTGAGGAGGACTTTTAATAAGCTTAATAATTGTCTTAAGCAGAGAAGATGACGGAAAGATTGAGAGAAAGGAGAGATATTCCCCGGACAATTAGCAACAGTGAATTAATAAAACGCTACTGGCTTGATCGTGCAAAGGTCCACCCCCTAGACAGTCAAAAAAAATAATAATCTATCTATATCTATCTATATCTATCTATCTATCTATCTATCTATCTATCTATCTATCTATCTATCTATCTATCTATCTATTTATCTATCTATCTATCTATCTATCTATCTATCTATCTATCTATCTATCTATCTATCTATCTATCTATCTATCTATCTATCTATCTATCTATCTATCTATCTATCTATCTATCTATCTATCTATCTATCTATCTATCTATCTATCTATCTATCTATCTATCTATCTATCTATCTATCTATCTATCTATCTATATCTATCTATCTATCTATCTATCTATCTATCTATCTATCTATCTATCTATCTATCTATCTATTTATCTATCTATCTATCTATCTATCTATCTATCTATCTATCTATCTATCTATCTATCTATCTATCTATCTATCTATCTATCTATCTATCTATCTATCTATCTATCTATCTATCTATCTATCTATCTATCTATCTATCTATCTATCTATCTATCTATCTATCTATCTATCTATCTATCTATCTATCTATCTATCTATCTATCTATCTATCTATCTATCTATCTATCTATCTATCTATCTATCTATCTATCTATCTATCTATCTATCTATCTGTAGGAAAATGACCAACATGACAAGTAAACATAATAATAAGCAAATCAAAATAATGGTGAGCATGTAAATAAGCTACATTCAAACATTTTGATGCTGTGTGACAATTATGCATATGTTTTCTGAGTTTTATCATCATGATTTACACATTTCTTAATCCTATCTAAATTCTATGATCAGTTACTTTCTCTCTATAGATTACAAGGAGCACATTTGTTACAACCAATCATAGCTCTTGGAAGACAGCATCACACCTAGCAACGTGGTCAACCACACCTCCTCACTAATATAGGAATTTCTGTCATCTCCTCGCTCCGAGTTGCTCTCAGCAGAGAACTGACTCCTAAGCTAGGAGTCCTTGGCAGGATTTTTTAGGCTAAGGTAGGAGCTCTCTGAGAGGACTCTGAGAATGTTGGAGAATATGGGCGCAGTTGTTTTCTTTTGGTTGATTAATAAATCTTGAAACACAGTTGAACACAACTGAAGAATTCACCAGAAGATGGCCCTTACGGTCCAAAAGGTTCTGATGCCTCAAAAAGAGCCTGAGATATATTGATGAGACATGTTACTCTTAGCCTTGCATCTTGTTGTGTTGACTCAGTGCACCGGACTAGGTCCCTTGACCTGCGGTTCTGAACGTCTCATTCCTTAACTATGTGGACAGAGAGAAAATGTCCACAACATTTGTTTGACCCAGCATCAAAGTTGTCTTTCTAGGGAAGCACTGGCTGTTGTCATCTTCACACAGATGTTGGAGGTTCGGGAGTTCCTCTTCTTGGATTTAGGATTGTAAGCGGTTTGAAAAATAATTTTAGATTTTGGTGAGTAAAACAACACAGTCAAATTTTAACTAAATGTATCTAACAGTAGGTCCTTCTGGACATGCTTTTTTATGTCCCACTGTCTCCTGCCTCCATTTCCAGCATCAATAATCATTGACTTCTGTGTACATAACCATCAAATGCAAACATGATTGAGGTTCATAAAATAGCTTTAGCACGAATTGCTGTGATGTTTGGAGATTTCAGTTGCTTAAGACAGTAGAAATCCAATTTCTTCTTCGCCCCAATGGCACTAGCCGTTAGCTTCAGGATCTTGACTTATGGTGAATAAAGTTGCCAAGAGAGTTATCTACTCCGTCTCAGAGCAGTAAGATATAATATGCTTATAACCTTTGAAGAAATCCTTACTCCAAAAAACATGAACTATCCCTTTAAGCCAGCTGCAGCAGAGTGCACCTTTTTAAAGCAAATAAGAGTAGAATCTAATCTAGCAGTTTCACTCACTCCCACACGTTAGATGACCAAGCCTCACTATTTCCTGCCCTTTTCAAATCAATAGCAATCACAGGGGCACAGTAGCAGAAATAGATGATCGACTCACACTAACAATACACCCTCTGCTGCAGTTCAGTGCTGAACTGTGGAACCATGAAAGTGAGCAGAACTAAATGTTGTGACTGTAAAATATTAGGCTGTCGCTGCCATCACGCTACGCTGACTTTCTACAGTGGTCCATTTGTGAATCCCCAAAATATATGCGAGTGCTGCCTCACGCAGGTCTGCCCGGACTGTTATCTCGGCTTTGGCGCTGAGCAGTATGAAAAAGAGCAGGCCACGAGACAGGACAATAAGAGGATTTCACAGTCTGGTGTTATGTCACAGCACTGTTTTTCTTTTTTTTTTTTTCTAACCCTGAACAGCTCTAATTAAACTGGCAATGACTGGACAGCAGACCTGTCTGAAGGGAAACAAACAGAAACGTTGGTTGAGTAAACGGGATCCGAGCCGAGTCATGACAGCAGCTAAAGAGACCCTGGTGATGGAGGTGGGATGCTCTGCAGACAAGCTGTCCTGAGCTTTTAGTAATGGTTTGTGGTTTTGGGGTGTGTTTTGGATTAAATAGTGTCTCATAATGCAACCAATTTCAAACCGCTTGATTGATGTTGGAGAATAATTTTATTAATACCATATGCTTTGAACCCTAATGGTGTTCTTCTGTGTAATTTATAAACACTTTGTCATGATCCTGATGCTGTTCCAGGTTTGTTTGTCATGTTTTCCCCTCCCATCCTGGAGGGCAGAGCCGTTCCTCCTCCACTAAAGCTCATCATGTCATATCCACCCACGGTGGTTGTGTGCAGGCTGGGTGCAGGCTGTGTTTTTGTGCTGTGTTTCTTTCCTTCTACTCGGGGTGTGACTGGCAGGTGCTTCTGCGCAGCTGTTGCTCATCAGGGAGCAATCAACCTGGGCTTTAAGAGGAGTGGAGAACCAGAGGGAGGCGTCTGCTCGTTGTCTCACATAGCGTGGTAAACAGCTAGACCTCTGCTGCTCTGCGGTTATTTCAACTGATTACTGACTTTTTGTGTTTTCTCCTCTGGCTCTTAGGAAGATGTTTTTTGACGGAGATTCTGTGGTCTTTTGTGCCTCCAGTTAATTCTTGCCATGTTCTTCTGAGGATCAAGGTAATTCATGCCTCGATGTCTCAGCTGTGAGCCTCCACGCTGCCTCCTCCCCGGACCCAGGGTTCTAGAGTTCACCTGCTTCTGAAAACCTTCCACCTGCCTGTCCACCCTCCCACAGAAATACCCCCTTTTATGGAAAGGATCAAAAACAAGGAAACACTGAGTCTGAAGAACCTGGAAACACTTTCCCTTCAGCTGCACCCATCTGCCAACCTCAACCATCGTGGAACAGCATTATTCCTCCCAGGTTTAGCTGAGAGTTCTGCCTTCGTAAGTCAAAACCAAAGAAACTGTTTAGTATTTTTGCCATCTATGCAGGACTTCTCTAAGCCTCTCTTTTCTCCCTCAGTGAGACCTCAATCCTGTTGCTGATATAGTCCTGGTTCCAGAGCACATCTACTCCTGTAAAACCTAATAAATTGTTTAAACGTTGCCTTGGTTCACTCGTGGTTGCGTTATTCAGAGTCTGGTAAAACCCATTATGGCACGTTGTTCATTAGGTTGCTGCGTAAGAAGACCAGAGGAACTCTCACTTATTGCCAGATTGTCCATATATGGTTGTGTTAATCTACCTCACTTTATTATTTTATCCCTTGTTAAAAAATGCTTCCTCTGCATTCTATTAGTCTCTCTTACCTATAGTTTATCTGGTCTTTCCTCTATAGAACCTGCTTCACCCTCTGGCTACTTCCTGGTTTGAGCCACAGTTTTACTGTGTTTTATCTTAACCAGCCCACCTGTTCACCCTCCATATATACATCACCTGGAGTGACACCTAAGGTAGTTGCAAGCCATCATCTCCTTGGTTTGTTGCATTCATTTTATTTTATTCTTTTTACACTTTTGTCTTTCTCTCTTACTCTTCTGGTTTATGATCACCAAGCCATTTTACACTTTGGACATTACCATAAGTCAATTTTGAAATTTACATCTAAGGATAAAGCATTAAACTCATTACCATCCCCCTCCAACATACCAGTTTATCTGCATCACACACCCTTCAGCTGTCTGTGAAGAAAGCGTTTGTTTAGACAGCGAAAATGAGGTGCTGTTCTGGTGAGGATTAAGGCTTTCCTGAGGTCTTCTAAAAGAAACCTCAAATCTTGTTGGAGTAAATGTTCTTCCTTGCCCTGGTTTCAGCCAGTTGTTCCTGGAGCATCGGTGGACCATGCTCACCTGCTGGTAGCAGCTTCTTTTCTCCGTCTTGTCTTCGTGACTCAAGCTTGGCATGGAGCTCAGTAATCTTTCTCTGCTGAGTCGGACCTCGCCTACAGTCATGGATGAGGTGATTGTCCACCTGGTTCTTATTAATGCTAGAACTCTAGTGAGCAAGATGTTTATTCTAAATGAGTTTTTTTTACTTCATGAGAGTTGGATTTTGTTTCTGAGGGAGACATGTCTTCGAGCTGGTGAGTTCACCCTGTCCTCAGAACTTCTTCCTCCTGATTGTAGATTCTTCAGCTTCCCTCGAACTGCAGGTAAAGGTGGAGGAGTCACTGTCGTGTTCTGATCCTGTTTTTAGTGTCAGCAGATTCCAGCTCGAGCTTCAGCTTGTGGAAATAATGTGAATCCCCAGTGCTCTGCGTGTTGATCTACAGGCTAAATTTAATAACGATAAGTACTTTGCGGACTTATTGTCATCTTTTTTGAATTATGATCAGATTATTACTGTTTCAGATTTTAACATTCATGTGTGTTGTGAGACAACAATACAACTCTCACTGAAGTTTTGTTTTTTTTAAGAGTCATAGATGGTGATGGGTGTAGGATATGGCAGGAAGGATGTCCTGCAGTCATCTGTATGCAGCAGATCAAAAGAAGCCTCTGACTGAATACATTCTGGGGTTGTGTTAGTCTTTGTAAGAAGATCAGGACCTAAGCTGTCTTAAGTACAGTTTGCTCAATCAGATGATTGTTTCCACACAATGCTATAAAGCGGTCCAGCAGCTCTCTGTACTCAGCTTCTTGTCCATCTTTGACAAAGTCAATGACTGCAGAGTCATTTGAATATTTCTCCAGATGCTAGGACTCTGACTTGTACTAGAAGTCTGGGGAGTACAGAGTGAAAAAGAATGGTTTGATTTCAGTCTCTTGTGGTGCTCCTGTGCTGGTGACCAAGTGATTGTACAAGTAACCCTTCAGTCTCACAAGCTGTGGTCTGTGATCCAGCTTTGATCACGTATCTTCTTCACCTGACTTTAGTGCAAGGCTTTGTACAGATGACAGTGGGTTTGTTTAAGCAGGTGTAGGACGGCATCTTAAACTTTAGCTCCTCAGCGATAAACAAACAGCACTGGGTCCTGAAAGGTTCTTTTTGCCTACTCCGGCCTGCCAACAGGAGCCTCCTCAGGACCTTCATGATGTGGGATGTGGACAACAGGTTTATAATGACTGAGGAATGATCTTTAATACTGGAAAAGGGCAAAATGTCTTCCAAAGGACTGAGACCTTCTCCTGGGTCAGGTCAAAGTTGAACAGTTGCTGCAGAATCCCACAAAGTTGGTTCACACAGGTCTTCAAGACTCAGGGGCTGAAATCACCTGGACCTGCAGCCTCACTCTGATTCAACTTTTCCAGCAGCCTCTTCACCTGACTTCTAGATACGGACAGGCAAAAGAGCGATATATCCTTCTGCGGTTGTTCCAGTTGGACATAAACAAAGGGCATGTGGCTGGTTAACCTACAGAGTTATAACATAACAGAGCTTATGCTTGGTTTAATGCTTTTTATCATAGGTTATCACAGGACAGCTTCTGCTGTACTCAAAATCATCATTTGTGTTCGTAACGTCAAGTGTTGCTGTGGGCATCAGTGAAAGCTGCAGCAGAGTGATGAGGCTCGTGGTTATTTTAGTGAAGCTGAGTCCAGATGAGTGTGTGGTGCCTGAATCAGGGCCAGGGCCTATCAGCTAAAAGAACGTAGGTGGAAACATTTAGTAATGTTCCAAATTAATAACAAAATCTCTCATAATTCCATTATGGTACTTCATTACTTACATGCTTAAAGTACCATTTTAATCCTCCCACACTCTGAACGCTGGCCTTTTGTATCCCAGCTGTCTCCAGAGCTCAGATTTTATACTAAATACAACACTTTGCAGTTCAGACATGTACAATATTTTAAAAGAAAATACACATGCATGCTGTTTTAGATTACAATCTGGAACAATTCAAGAGAGAGTTCAGGTTTTGGATAGACATCCAGGCAGTGCAGAGTCATTACAAATTTTATAACTTGTTCATCCTTGGCTGATTATAAAAGAAGAAATTCAGAGTGCGCATTCACACCGTCACTGAGCTGACGTGAAATGAGGGGTTGTCGTGCACCCAATGACTAATCGCTCTCTGCCTCTCAGCTAACCCTGCAGGCATGAAGGGAAAGGGCGTTAATCTGCAGAGGACTAGCTGGGGAATTGGTCCCCTTTGGGGACTGTGCTTTGGTTTGTTCATCAGGGTGAAAACAGACACTGTTTTAAGGAGTTGCTTCTATTAAATATTAAAAGTCAAGTCCAATGTTAAACATCAAGGGCATGAACCAGGGAGTTCATCTATTATAGAATGACTCCTGCTGAAATGTGATGCTTTAAATAGTATGAGGTTAGCCTTTTCTTCTGAAACTTGACCCCACATTACAACTGGAAATGTGCAGAAGAGAAAATGGATGCTTTTTCTGAGTGGATATGACTGCTGTCGAATTTCCACAACAGCATTATGCAATATTTCATATCTGCCACTTCAATGAGGCAATCAAATAATGCTTATTCTGTTGTGGGGCTGTCGCTTCGTTCACTGGTGATGTTAAGTATTGAAGAAGAAGGCTGCAGTCAAAAATAGACGACACATCAGTAACTTCTCTGTTTCTGATCAGTTGCAGGATTTGTTTCTCAGCAGACAGTGCTGATGCCTTGTTTTGTCAAGCTATCTTTGAAAGGGCTAGACACTGACCTAATAGGGATGCTAGACACACACCTCATGTCCGGTAAATTATATTTATACTTTTTCCTCATGAGTTGGCTAAAACCTTTCAAGCCAGAACCTCCTACAAACCCAAGGTTGTTTTTAGATACTTTGGGAATGACATGCGCTTTTACGTGGTAGTAATTAACACATAAAGTTCCCAATTAATAGTGTGTTTGCACTGATTTTCTGAGTTTCTGAGTTTAGGTGTGTTGAGAGGACCCAAATTCGGAAAGGAACCAGAAAAGATGCAGAAACAGCGTGTTTATTAAAAACTAAACTTACAAAAAGCAGGACCAGAAAGCAAAAGCTCCACCTTGATGGTGTTATAGCAGAAATGGGAAAAAACAGTTGGACTTAGCAGACTGACTGGACTCTGGATAAATATATAGTGGGGTGAGTGATTACTTGGATGAAAAGCATTTACCATTAATAATGAAGCTAATGACTGGCTGAACAGAAACTATGACATAGATGACATAGAAATGATCACCAAACCGAACATAACCCAACACAGAGCACAACACTACGAAACTACAGAGATTATCACAAAGAGGAGTGACAGCAGAACAGGAACTAGAGTAACAAAATGAAGCGGGAATGGGGTCTACAAAGAGAAACAGAAAGCATGTAAAGGTGTATATATGGAGAGGAGGGTGTCTAGATAACCATCAGGGTTATCTCTGCCTTTTGCAGATGATGTGGTTCTGTTGGCGTCTTTAAGTCAAGGCCTGGTGCTGTTCGCGACTGAATCTAAGACCCTGGTTCTCCATCTGACAAAGACGGTTTCCCTACTTCAGTATGTGCTTAAGTCTGTTCACAAGCTTCGAGAGGATGGAGATAGATACGGATGAATAGATAATGGTCTCACCTGCTGTGCCTTGCTCGGTTTGTCATGGTGAAGAAAGCTGTGAGCCAAAAAGCAAAGCTCTTGATTTACTGGTCAATCTGTATCCCTTCCCTCACCTGTGGTCATGAGATGTTAATGACAACCAAAAGAACACAACACCAAATACAAGCAGCTTCCCTGTAGGATGGCCTAGCTCAGCCTTAAAGATATGTTTAGAAGCTATGCCATCTAGGACAAGCTCATCACAAAGCCTCTACTCCACATTCATAGTCAGTTGAGGTGGCTTGGGGAGCTGAAGAATGCCTTTTGGAAATGTGTCTGGATGACATTTATGGAGGTCCTGCAGGCACATTCTACTCAGACAAAACTTAAATAATTACTTGTCACCAATACCCCCCTCACACAATGTCTGTCTGCATTGCAACAGTAATAAATATTCATTTATCTTTACATGCAGAATGATTATCTGATTAATTTAGCCTTTATTTATTTCACCACTTAAGGGCATTGACAGACTGCATATAGAACATTGAACCTTTATCGGAAGATCATCAAGTTGTGAGTTCACAAAAAAATCAACATACCCTGTCCTGACGCAGTCAAACTCTGAATTTCTACACCCTTCATCCCAACACACATGCAAAATACAAAACAATAATGCATCAAAAGCAACAAACATGCTTAATCATTGTAACAGGATTTTAGGTTCCACAAAAATGTGCTTCATTACCTCACCACTTCTAGATACATGCCTGGCAAGATAAGACATAGTGTGACAGCAGTGGAGACACAGACGTAAGCCAAACACTATATGTCTGTTCCGGAGAGCAGAATGCATTTCAGACAACAATTCGGACGACAGATTGGACTAGAAATTTAAATTGAGGCTGACTACTAGAGGTGAAAGTAAATTATGCTCCTGTGGAATCCTTGGTCCTTCAGTATTTACACTAATTTGCTTAATAGCTTTCATAACCTGTGGTAGAGAGCAATTTGTTCAAAGAATCAAATAAAGAAAAGAAATACTCATTTGAAAAAGCTGAAATGATGTCTTTTTTTTAATCTCCTTTATTTTCTCACTGACAAGCCTAAACAAATACCAGTTACCATAATGTATACATTGGCTTTAAATGATGGAATTGAGCTTAGAAGTTTGGATTTTAGTGTATATGATTAGATACAGTAAATGATCATACACTAAATTCAAAGCTAAATCCAACACTGTCACACCATTAGAGGTGCTGAGGTAACACAATTAAGGACCGCTATGCTCAGCAGCACGGCAGTATTGATTTTGATCAGTAATGTTTGATTTGTTCAGAGCTGCTCCACACATTATCTGTTGCTCTGTTTTAATTTGTTTTGCTGAGGGATTTAGAGTCAGCGTTCCTTCTGGTACTTAATGAGGTGTATTTATTTTAGCTGTGGAGCCAAGGGAGGCTGACGGTGTTGTCACTGAAACTGTTTATTGCACATTGATCCAACAGACGAATTCTCATTCCACACCAGCCCGTGATTTAACGCTCCCCCTCACAGCGCCGATCATTGGTCTTCATGGTGGGCGGCGGTCTTGGCCAAACCGAGCTCTACGCCAAAGCCCCCCGGGCCTTTATAAATGTACGGATGATGGATATACACCGGTCAGTCGCAACATGAAATCAGAAGGCAGGTTAAGTGAATAACATTGATTATCCCGTTACAACAGCATCTGTTAATGTGTGGGGGAAAACAAGCACTGTGAAGCCAGCTTGATAAGTGAAAGAAAGGAAGATTAGGCAGCCATGAGCATCATTTGAGTATCACTTGATGCAAACTCTGCCATGATAAAAGATTTTGAGGGTTTTCATTTAGTTATTACTATGTGTCTATGTTTTTTTAAACTGTTATTTTATTTTAAAAGAACACAACACAGAAAGTGTTTGTCTGCAGTACAAAAACATTTAAGGGTCACACTTAGGGCTGAAAGATGAGATCCTCAGGTGAGGGTGGATACTAGCTGGGTATTTTTAAAGCTAATCCTACAATAAGCTAATTGATAATAGCTATTGCTAACAAGCTAATACCCGAATTTTAAACAGGCAAAAGCAGCTTTTGACATGTTAATGTAGCTCTGATCACAAAAACATCATGGCTTTTTTAGGAGAACGCTATTTTATGAACATTTAAACCATGTTAAAGTTTTTCAATTTTCTGATTTTTCAGATACAAAATTGAGCAGCCTTACTAGATGTTTTGTGCCAACTATTGGCAAATATGTAACCCACTCCAATAAATAATATCTACGTGCAGAAGGTCACACCTGGAAGGAAATCAACAGTGATAACTGGGATAAAAAGTAAATAGAAATATGTGTTAATACTAAGTTTTTAGAAAATAATACACAATCTAACTAAATATTACATGGGGTTTGAATATTTTTATGCTTATTTATATGACTACACCGAAAATACTGAAATACAATAAGAAAAAAGTGACAAGTGATGATTTAATTAAATGAGTAGAAAATATTTTGTTTACATATACAAAATAGAAAGCAAGATCAAAATGGCAGTTTATGAGTATGAGAGTATGATTTGGCAGATTAGAGCCCAGGTTTGCATTGGTAGCTTATTTACATAGATGCTTATGATTATTTAAACAAGAAAAGGAGGTAGCCGGCGTGTCAGCAATAATCTCCTTCTTTCTAGTGTGAATATTTGCCACCAACACCCTGTAATATTTTTGTTTTGTAAGGCAAGGCAAGTTTATTTGTACAACAAATTTCAGCAAAAAGACAATTCAAAGTACTTTACATGATGACAAAAGACATTTAAAAACAAGTAAATTGCAGTGGCCTGATAAAGGAGAGTAAAGAAAAGTTTGACCACAGATTGATATTAATGACCTCAACCTTTTTGTAAAATTGTAAGACTAAACAAACCCCTTGCAGGAAAATTTTAATTTTTAACCCATTCATTGATGCACTTGGTGCTTTTTGGTCCATTTATGCACCAGAATATCAAATGTTTCTCCCAGGGGAGGAGGTAATTCCTAAGAACCCTTTTGGCCAATTACAAGTTTGGGTAATGGGGGAATATTGTAAACCGCATTACTCAGACAGCTCATCTGACTAAAAACACTTTACTTGTTCTATTCTCAGTTTGGCTTGAGTGAGCTTCCTACCTCCATATGGTAAACGGCCTGCATTGTATAGCGCTTTATCAAGTCTGAGGACTCAATGTCTAAGAACACACTACAGTCTGTCATCTACCCATTAATACACACATTCACACATGACAGTGGTAAGCTACATTGTAGCCACAGCTGCCATGGGGCAGACTGACAGAAGTGAGGCTGCCGTACAAAGGCGCCACCAGGTGCTCTGACCACCATCACCAGGCAAGGCGGGTGAAGTATTTTTCCCAAGGACACAAAGACAACGATGGACGGAACAGGGATTGGAACCAGCAATCCACCAGCTACAGTCCGAACCCCTACCAGCTGAGCCACCGACACCCCATTCCTATGGAAAACAATCATACACGTCTTTGTAAATCATCTTCCAATGGTTTAAAGGTTCATAAAAATTGTGATTTCATAAACCACTTTTTAGGCACTAGTAGCCTTTATTGACAGTTACCAGACAGAAAATGGGCAGAGTGAGAAGGGGGGGAAAACATGCAGCAAAGGTTTAAGGTCGGGAACCAAACGTGAGACAACTGCATCGAGGACTATAACCTCTATATATGGGCCGTCCGCTCTACTGCTACACCATGCAACTGCAGTTTTTTCAAGTCTGTAGAGCTTAATTTTGGTTAAACCGTTGGCTTCCGCCTCCGTTGCCAACTGGTCTGTAAGATTTATTTATTAAAGGTAAGCTATAAAAGTTAACCCAAGTCCTACTTTGAAAATTCTAAACTATACCTTAAACACTAGGAAACAGCGCTTCACTAGAATCCTTACTGCCTGAATTTATTTAAAGTTTGTGTCAACTTTGTCAGTTTAAATAGAGGACAAACAATAGATTTAAATGTTGGTATTTATTATGTAAAGCTAGAAAAACTAAACCCTTATTTAGACGCCAAAGTGCTTCCAATACCAATCTTGGTATGTGTGGAATATGCATTAGGGCTGCAATAAGACTGGAAGCGGTTTGAGGTGCAGTCTGGACTATAATCTAAAAGATTGTGTCAAATGTCACCAATGTGTTTGGTTGTTTCAACACTGCATAAATTAATAAAATAACCTTCACTTTTGTCCTACATGGGAAAGTCATTGTTACCTAGATTCACTGGAACATTTTCTTGACAGGTGATCCACAAAGTCACCTTCTACCTCCTTTTTAATTAAGCTAGCAGCTTTTGTTCTGAAAGGGAATTATTTCTTTTTAAACAACAAACCACACCTCCTAGCTTTCAAGACTGCAAAAATAACCAAAATGGCACCAGTTTATCTAGCCTATTTGTTTTTCTCTGGGAAGAGCTTCTTTACATAGATTTTTATTTTTTTATCTGGAAGGGATCAGTCACTATTTTGCTGGAGTTTGTAGGATTTTTAAATGGACACTGAAGGTTTACGTTTTAGACTTGATCACAGCACAGAAGAACCCAACTTTCTTGGCATAAAAATAAACAAAAAAGACAAATATTTATCTACCTCTCTTTACTCCAAACCTACAAATCAGGATAAATTAATGGCGGATGTTTTCACCACTTGGAAATGGTTAAGCCAGCTCACTAGACTAAAATGAATTAGTGACATTCCAGAGCAATGCAATTACAGTAAAGGAGATGTTGCAAAAATTAAATGAAGGAAAACAAACCATCAAATCTTAAAATCAAATCTTGTGTTTTTGCACAATCTTCACACCAACAATGAAGAATATTATAGGAATCATTTTAAACATTCACAACCACCAGTGATGACTGACAAGAGAGGTAAAAACAGTAGGAATTGTACAGGACCCCTAAAACCTCAGCAACAATCTTGATAACTCACAACCTACAAGGTAATTTCAAGCATGGATTCCCTTGTATGCAGATTGGTCAGGCTGTTTATCTTTAATGAGTGATTGGCTCATTTAAATTTTTGCTGTTACACCCTTCTTTATACAAATACAAACTGGTGTTTTGTAACGATCCTGATAAAGGTGCTGGTCCGATAATTGGGTTGGTTTCTCAGTACTTCAAGTGCTGCAGAAGTCTTCACCTCACCCAAGTCATTGTTACCCACATGTTTACAGTCACTTACAATATGTCAATTCAAAGATCAAATTAGTGAAGTCGCTGTTGGCTCCTCTTGGACTAACTTTTAGCCAAATAACAAATCCCTATTTCATCAAAGTTACAGTAAAACAGGATAGAGGACTTTGAAGATCTCTTAGCTGTTGTGTGACAGTTTCAAAGTAACATCACAGGGATCTGCTCGTGCCTCTGCATGCTGACGTGAAAAGAGGGGCATGAAAACACTGTCCCAGTTTCTTAAGAATACACAAAAGCATTTTTTGAAAAGAAAATATGAAGGGTTTATTTTCAAAGTGCCCAACCACTTCTGAGCATCTGGTAGGTACTTGGAAGTACTGCGACAGAACGGGTCCTGATCCCTTTAGGGATCTTGTGGAGTTGATGCTTCAAAGTCTCTGATTGGTTTTATTGTTCTAGCTGCTTAATATCCAACATCACAAGCTCTTCCAAAGAAACCATCACTTGATTCTCGAGGGCCACCATGATTCAGTCAGTGCACTTATGAATGGACTTGGTTCTGAAGGTCTTGAAGTAACCTTTTATTTTAGGGTCATAGTGGAAGCACTTAGCTGAGATATTACACTAATACCCAAAAGTCTAAGCAGCTTGACCCAATCTGTGCAGTCAGCAGTGTAGTGATAACACAGAACATCAAGGTATCTACACCTGTCATTTAGACACTGAGCCTGCTGGATAATTTCCTGGAATTTTGCATGTTTTTATAAATTATTTGAAAGTAGACAGCTTTTGCTTTTCAGTGACATTTAGTAACTCATTTAAAAACAACCATTTATTAGACCTGCCTAAGTAAAGCAAACATTTCTGAGGAAAGAGTTCACATTCCTGTTGCGTAGTATACACCAAAACCTTTTCTAATCCAAAAACATTTTAAATATTCACCCCCAATAACTGCTATGGTATGCCTACCTTTTAAGAAGGAAAACATGCGAATCCTTTTTATATTTTGTTTCCACAGATACTTCTTAAAAATGTGACTTCTTAGTTTTATTAAAATATTCTGTTTAATTTATGTTTTAGTAGGAAAAAAAATCACACCAAAATTGTTTTTGGGATTTTTTAAAATCATACTTTCTTAGTTCCCAATTATTGCCCATGTGGTTAAAAGTTTGGACTCTGCTGGTGTAGGTGGTTTAAGATTTTATTTCCTTATTGTTGTGGCCTCATACAGAAGGCACAGAAAGTGATTCAATGTGTTCCTAGCAAGCCTGTACAGATATGAAGGGAAATTTGTCTTTTTATTATTCAATCAAACAAAAAGTAATTACAACCAAAAAATATTTAAAACTTTATACACATTTTATATGAATGTCAAACTTTTGGTTTTGAAGCTCCCTTTTTTTTTTGGTTGAACTCAATGAATTTTATGTGCTGAGAAGATGAACATCCTGTCCATTGTGGTCTTGTAGTAGGATTCCTCCCAATCCATAGCTGGTGGCCTCAGCACTTACTGTTGTTTGCTTGCCAACATCATATAAGGCTAGTATAGGGGGCCTCTGTTAACAGCAGTTTGAACTTTTGAAGGCCTCTTCTTGTGCAGGACCCCACAGCCATGCTCTGTCTGTGAGGAGTAGATCATTAAGTGGGTGTGGGGTATCGCCCAGGTTAGGCAGGAACTGGCCCAAATAATGAACCATGCCCATGATGCGTTTGAGCTCAGTCATATTGTGTGGTAGTTCCATGTTCCTGATAGTGTCCACCTTTTCAGTATCAGGTCTGATGCCATGATTGTCGACAATGTGGCCTAAAAACCAAACTTGAGCCTGTCTGAATTGCACTTTTCCTCATCTGGCTTCAGGTCAGCAGTTTTATGTTTGTAGCACCTTTTTTAAGCGTTGGTCATGCACCTCTGGAGTGTCCCCATAGACAATTATGTCGTCCATAAATGCGACTCTGTTGCTGTCAAAGTTGTCAATGAAAATACCTCCCAAATGGTGTTATGAAGGTGGTGAGCTTGGCACTGTCTTTGTCCAACATAATTTGCCAAAACCCTGTAGCAGCAGTGAGAACACGCTTGAGCCAGCCAACTTGGGGAGAATGTCATCCTGAGTGGGATCATTGGGCACACCAGTCTGTTGGTTGATTTATTTCCTCAAAAATGCCACACTTAACCATTCGTTCCAGCTCCTTTTTCACTTTTGGGAGTAAAGGAACAAAGACACAGCGGGCTGTATTCACTGAATTTGGCACTGCTCCCCTTTTCAGTTTTATCTTTACTTGGGTGGTTCTCAAAAGCCCCACACTCTGTGTGTTAGAGACACCCTCCACTCTGATTGAGACCCATTGCCACTGACACGTCTCTGCCAAATAGGTTGTTAACTGCTGGGCCATCAACAACATGTATGTCGAAGCAATATTCAGTTCCTTTGTAATATCTTGACATTGTAAACTTGCCTTTGTTTTTAAGCCTGCCTCCAGGACAATACAGAATTGTCTGTGAGTATTGCTACTAGGGCTTTGTTTTTAACAACTCAAATGTTTGTTGAGAAATGACTGTGGCGTCTGCTCCACAGTGGCGGATGCTGGTCTTTCAAGGAGGGGAAGCTCAATTTCAAGATTGCTGATTCGCTCATTTCGCTGTCAATCAAAAAGGGATTCAGCCTCAGAGAGATCATCCAATCATCATGCAGAAACTGAGCGTCCGGGCCGGCCGAGGCCAGCCCACTGCCCCATAGACCCCCAGAGACGCTGAGCATCTGATGGGCAGGACAAAGCCCAGCATTTTTCCCTGCTTCCCTGTTTAAAGCACTGTGAAGCTGCGGGAATGAGTGAGAGGAAAGCCGCGTCATTACCAGTGATAAGAAGCTGATTCTGAACAAAAGTTGAGTGCGTTGTAGCGCATATTTAGTCAATGACATGTACACACAACAGTATATATTTGATCACTTATTTTTTGACATTTTAGGGGAAGCTTATGGAGCTAAATTGGGGCCATAAAGTTTGTTCAAACGAAAAATATTTGAACCTGAAAAATAAAAGTTTGTACAGAAGAAAAAAAATTGAACCAGAAAAATAAAAGTTTGTTCAAAAGAAAAACATTTGAACCTGAACAATTATTTTGAACCTCCCCCCAAAAAATTTGAAAACAAAAATGTGAAACTGGAAAAAAACAAGTTAAAAACTACTTTTCAGATTCAAGTTTTTTTTTTGAACTTGCAGATTTTTTTTCCGGCTTCAAACTTTTGGCCCTGTTTTGGCGTGGGGGGCAGGGCCTCAGATCACGGGGTGCGGAATCATGACTGACAGCTCAACACAGCAGCTGAACAACATGTTCCCAGCTGTTGCATTCAGGGACCGTGGGAACTGAAAATATCTGTAATACATCATCGATATTCTATATATATGTGATTGGTTTTGAAAGATAGCATGCTACACCGATAGAAGCAGCTTACGTGAATAAACGACGCACATCTCAGAGGAGAAAATATGATCTTGACAGATTTACACAGCGTTTTAAGTCCTTGTTGGAGATTTCCCATGCTCTCAACATCAAGCAAAAGAACCGCCAGACTAAGCGGCAGAAATGAAACCAGATGCAAAACGAGCCGGTATTTTCCAAATATCCTTGCATAATTAAGCCTGGACTTGTTTTCACCGGGACTGGACTCGGGTTTCGGTTTCTGGTGCATTTTTCATTAAAACGTGTTTGGTCTCCATTTAGTGAAGTGACTCACAGCCAGGGGAAAACTGGCATACGGGCCAACCGGGATTTGCAGTTCAAATGTAAAATGTATCTATCACTTTGTCAAAGAGAAACCATGACATCATAGTAAGCAACAATGTGGGAGGAGGGTAGAAACATGCAAGAAATGGTTTGGATCAAGGACACATTTGGTCTCTGACAGACAAATAGTTAAGTTTGTTAGCTCCATTAGAGTGCATTAGAAGGCGTCTCACCTTGGCTTGATAATTGGCACCAGCCACATTCATCCCACAGATGGATAAGCTTGGGAAATACCCAGATAAAACCCACATCACCACATAGTGAATCAATTGAACTCCTGCTGTGCTCATTGGACCAATTGTTTTTCACTTGATGAATCGTGTTTTTACATTGAGGTGCTGCACAGATCAATCAGATGGAGAGGACTGTGTCGAAAGTTTGAATTGTTACAATTTTAAGTGATAAATTAGCAGGTATGTTTACTTGCTAGGTGAAAGAAGCAGAGCTGTTATCCTGCTCACATCTGGATTTACGGTTTTCTTTTCAGCCAATAGCAGAAACATGGGATGACAGTGCTGAAGGATTCAAGGCTACGTTTCTGCGACTTTGTTTTATGGTCTGCTGTTCTGCCTACATTCTCTCTCTTCCTGTCTCCGTTGTTCACCAGCTGTAGTTGTCTTTCATCTCCCCAACATCAGCATCAATTTTTCATTGCCATAAGTCACCAGCCACCAACCTGTCAGGAGCATCAAGGCACATTATGCAAAGGAAATCATGTCAGCACGTTCTTAAAAGCAGCGAAACGTGTTCTTTGCAACAGCCTGAGTTCCTACTTTGTGTCTCTAAGCATAAGTTAAAGCAGTGTGAATATAAATGAGCACCATGACTAAGCATTAAACTCCAGTCAGTGTTAAGCAACCAGCTGTTGCTATTATGTGGCTAAATAAATCCACCTCACTCTGCGGTCCAGATACATGGCGTGACAGAGGAAGTGAAAAGAGAAGAATTTTCATGTCAGGTCCAAAGAAAAACTGGCCGTAATTCATGTTCAGCAGGTCGAAGAAGAGCTGATTGCCATGGTAACAGGCCATGTGCCACACCACCTCCTATCTCAAGCCTTCTCACTCCATTCTTTCCTGCTCGCCTCCCACAGCCATCACTCATGAGAGGGAGATGACACCGGTGTCTTCTGGCTGTCACTGCTCTTATCTGCCTGCTACATACTGAACATTTAACTCAAGCCACCCACCAGTCATCACACCCTCTCATTAACGGACCCCCTGAGTCTTTGTCTCCTTGCATCCATCTTTCACATGCTATCTGTCCTGGTATGACACGCTTTCAGCAAAAACAAACTACATGTTGCAATGGGAAACAGAAGAGATGTTTGATGCTTGTTTCTGTGCTGAACTCCTCTCTGTGGTTTGTACAGTGCCTTGCAAAAGTGTTCATAAAAAGTTTTCCATATCTTTTGACATTACAACCACTACTGTACTTCATCAGTATTTCCTGTGATAGACCAACACTATGAGTATGTTGGGACCCACGGCCATGAGTTACAAAGTGAAAGGCCAGTACAGACTTTCCTGGAACTTTCTAAATAAATTGTATTAACTTACTTCCGGCACAACTTAGGAATTGGGGGTAACAGCGGACTTCCCATGATGCTACTGCCTGTATAAGCCGCCCACTCCTCCCACAAGACTTTCTCTTCCATGCCAGTGATCATCAGGATAGGAGGGGAAACAAGCGCGCTAATGTCTCTTTGCTGGCAAACAGACATAAACTCTTCAACTGGATCCAAGGGTGTCATAAGATCATGCGATCATATGCACAAGATAAGAAGAAATGAATCACTGTCTGCGTATCCGGTGATTTTCAGTTATGAACATCAAGGTACAAGCATTGCTTGACTGTTCTCTCTGAGATCTGCAGAAGCAAACTGTTTCCAGAGAGTTCCCAGTACGACGCCGAGTGCAGCAGTTTCCCAAGGAAGGACAATGGAGGCCGCATCACCGTGGTAACGTGCAGTTTGGTGGGCCCGACAAAGCGGCCACACCTTCAAACCCCTCCGCAGCTAAGGAGGTTAGCTGTAGCTAACCATTGTTCACTGTGGATGCTTTCTTCAAACTTCGTCGTCGCCCGGACAACTCCTCAGCACGGTTCATACGAGGTTAGGTTTTGGGCAGAGAGATAGAAGTATTAGAGAAATATTAATGATTGAAACGTTTTTCATTTTATGAAGTTTGGTTTTGTTTGTGTTGAACTCTGCTATCTTGGTGCTAGCAGAATATCTGCAGCACACGTGCCCTGTTTGTGTTCTAAGTTTGTGTGTTTTTAAAGTTAAGACAAACTTTAAAGGGATGATTTTAAACACAGAAAATCGGCCATAACGCGCCGTCCGCGCTTATGCGTTTTAACCCTTTTATTGATGGTATTTTTAAAGGTGCGTGTTTGATTCTGCTGCTAAGCTATCAGCCTCCTTTGTTAGCTTCAACTGCTAACAGCTTAGGACATGTGCTTGCTGCCAAATAATATTTACCCAGAAAGGTTGGTAGTTTTCAATCCAGTAAGTAATGTGTCCCTAACATCATTTTACTAAATTTGATAACTAAGTAAACACCATTAAGCCCCATTTCTCCAGAAAGATTTGGCTCCAAATTATCAAAAATATTCCCTTAATAATATTTCTTTAAATGTTATTTTAATAAATAAAGGCAGCTAATGAGACACTGTTGAGAATTAGTCATCCAGAAGGTTGGTTTTATTCAGCAGATTATTATTTAAAACATTACTTTATTAAAATAATATTTTATCTAATCTTGCATTGTGAATGGTTGTCTAAAGGTTTGCTGATTATTGCCTAAGTTGGTTCCAAGACTAACTTAACTTCATTTCCAAATTCTTCAAGATAATCCTTGGTTCCCAAACATAAATAACATTGCATGGTAATGTTGCATCACTCATTTGGTCATGATTTTCAATCATCTTTAATCAACTTGTTTATATTGTACATAGTCCATGAGTCTTCGTTATTCTTTAATTCTGCTTGGTAGTTTAGTTGGATTGTTTTAGAATAGTAAAGAGTTTGTTGATTGAAATATGTTTGACTTTGAGTTGACTTATTTTTGTTAATAAATTCTTGTATTTTAAGAAATTGTGTGAATTCATTCCATGTGTGTGCAGAGTTGTGTTGTTCAATAATGCCAGAGCTTGGCTCACACCTTTCTATTTTGTCCTAATACCATCGCCTTACTGGGCTGGTATTCACAGGACAACCCTTAACAGACCGAAATATTATTTGATAAAATATTAAAATATTAATATCAAATATTAAATAATATTCTCAGAATAATAATCATAACAAGGAGTATAACTGTGAGGTAGAAGAAAAAAATTAAAAGATTTTCAAAATTATTTACAAATAAAATTCTCAAAAGAGTGCCATGCTTTTTGGACTCAGTGTCACTACTCTGATATCCTGAAATAAAAGTGAGTGCAAAAAGTTCAGTCAGTCAGTCAGTCATTTTCTACTGCTTATTCCATAGTGGGTCACGGGGGAGCTGGTGTCTATCTGCAGCAGTCTATAGGCAAGAGGCAGGGTACACTCTGGACATGTCACCAGTCCATCACAGGGCAACACACAGACAACCATGCACACACTCATTCATACACCTAAGGGCAATTTAGAGAGACCAATTAACCTAACAGGCATGTTTTTGGACTGTGGGAGGAAGCCAGAGTACCCGGTGAGAACCCATGCATGCACAGGGAGAACATGCAAACCCCATGCAGAAACACCCCAGGCTGGGAATTGAACCCAGGACCTTCTTGCTGCAAGGCAACAGTGCTACCAACTGCACCACCATGCAGCCCAGTATAAAAAGTTGCCTTACCTGATTAATATCAGTATAAATACAACTGTTCTGTGGAAGCCTCAGGGATTTGTTAGAAAGCATCAGTGCAATGGAGGTTTTTGATATGGGCCATATGGACAGTCACCCAGGGTGTCATCAAAAGGGCAGATAAAAACATTACTAGATTAAAGATTACAACTTTTCCCTGTGTTGCATCTTGAAGAAGTTTTCCTTTGCTTTTTTGCATGTGCAATTAATCAGAAGGAGCTCGTTCAGAGCCCCTTTTATACAAAAACCACCACTGTTACTGAACAAACTGCCGACATTGATTAAACCAACATCCAAATACAGAAAGGGTACACCACTACTGCACATCTACCAAGACACAACCATTCATCTTAACAGGCAGGGTGAGCAAGGACAGTACTAATCAGTAAGATCATGGAGTAAACCTTTCATTCATTCCCAAATAGAGTATCATGAAATGGCGAGCTACGCTCTCTTTAAGTTCGTCATTTGAAAAACTGCATCTTTCAATTCAAAGTTGTCAAAATTCATAGCCTTGAAAAGTAACATTTCTTTCTTAGATACAGTCTGCTCCACTGTTTGCAGTGTGAGAATAGGTGTCTGCTTCATGCATTCTCTATGTTACTCTCCAGAGATTTAATAACAGCTCAAATACATAAGATGCAGCAATAAATGAATAATGTCTTCTGTTAATCTCTGCATATAACTAAACTTCAGAGACCCTTCATGTTACTTAAGAGTTGCTGAGTATGACCAGGGAAGAAAGAATCGGAAAAAGTGAAGAGAACAAAAAAAAGTGTATAGCCGGCACATACTGTATGTATACAGCTTTAAGCTCCAGTTGAACTTCCTCCAAGACCCAATGAAAGTTTAATGAAGTTCTGCTGCAGCACAGAAATGCTCAGTCCCAGGAGTGTTGGAGATAAGGACTGGCTGGAGCCTGCCTCAGGGTTTATGTTTCAACTGCCGCTTAGCTACACAGAAGAGTCTGGTCACTCAGTTTAAAGTGTCTCTCCTTCAGGGCTTTACTCTGCTGGGGGTCCATAGATGAAGATGGATGTCATGTTGGATCTTATGTCTATTCTGAGGGAACGGCAGAGCTTGTCAGATAAAATGTTAAATGACAAAGAGATGGAGGATGGTATGCTGTTAACCTATTTTCTGAACAGTTTTGTGAAATGGTAAAATGGTGGTAAGTTTAAACAGATGGTGGACAAAGAGACAGGAAGAGATTAGATTTTTAAGAAGTGTTAAGTAGTTGTTCCCGGGATCTTACGCTATAGCTTGTTTTAGGATAGGTTTATAGTTGGTATGAGGTATTAGTGCCATTTTTACTTGTAGTTTGTTTGCAAACCTGAGTTGTGCTTTGCAGTTGTTTTTGGAGCAAAGATGGCTTTTAATGCTGTCTTTTAGACCTGTAGAATGGGAAAAGTTGAGGCTCATTTGGAAGACGACAACAAGAAGCATCCATGTTTTCACGGTCCCAGACTCTGCCCTCTAGAGTCTGGGAAGCTTTAAGGGAAGAATATTCTGTGTACATGGACCGCAACTGTTTTCACCATCCAGCAAAGGAAAGATTAAGCCCCCAGAGAGTATTACCGACACCAGAGAGCCGCTTACATCCAAGGACGTAATGCACAGAGGAGGACCATGCTTTTAAATCATTATTAGAATACAGTCTTGTGTTGGAAGGCCGAGAAATGCCTTCAACCAGAACTCATGTTAAGAACAGGTTCAGGGAACAACGTAGGTTTGGTCAGCAGGACCGGGGTCTACTGAGTACCAACCAAAGTCCAAGTCGCCGGACCATTTCCTGTCGAACAGACGACCTTACCATCACGTGAGGCCCAAAGGTAAGCCTGATGGTAAAGATCGGTGCCAACATGCAGAAAGGACCCTGAAGAGAGAGACGGAGGATGCCTTCTGCAAGATTTTAACAAAAGCAGTGCGCCAGGCGTGCGCCCAACCTCCACCATCATTAGAGGCAGCTGACCGTGCACTAGGTGTGGACCCAGTCTCCACAGCCACCAGAGTCTACCTGATTGGATGGGGAGACAAACCTGGGAAACTCCTTGAGACCTCGCCAGGAGAAACACCACGAACCATTTTTCTAAAGTTCTTCAGTAAACAGAACCAAAATTAACATGCACATCGCCTATACTGTCTGACTATTATAGGAGGACGTGTCAAACTGAGTTTTCATTTTGAAACAGGATCAGAGATCACCCTGATGTGCCTCGACTTTGTTTGAGGAGGTGAGTAGAGCCATGCTCTCCCTTAGTAAACCATTTTAGGTCAAGGTTTGTAATGTAATCATAACCAGCCACACCCAAGACCGATCGTGCATCACTAGTCGGGTGGAGCTGGACATCACAAGACATGATTCTGGTGCTTCCCATCTATATGTGCACATTAAACACAGAGCCTTTCCTTGGTGGCCAAGGGAGCCCAAAGAACCTCTCAGGCCCTTGTCAGAGCCAGACATGGGTACCTTTGTTACAGAGCTGCACCCAGCCACCCAGAAAACTCCTCCCCGCTGTCATGCATAATTTCTTTGGTCTTTAAAGAACACAGGTGTGAAAACTTACAACCCCAAAGTGGTGGAATGTGTACACCTGAAAATCACGTTCATACCAGAAAGTGCTTCTAGCACTTTGGCTGGAAAAATCATTAACCAGTAGAGAGCTGTATGACCACTTGTGCCTAGAAGATCTCCTTTTAACTGAAGCACAACGTAGCCACAAAATCCTTCCAGCAGACTGGCTCTGCTCTCTCATTAAGGAAACGGGAGTGTGCACCTTCAGTGTGCAGATTGGCATAAAACAGCTCTCAGTATTCAGCATTCAGCCGTGTCCCAACAGACCAAAGGGGTTCACATTATCCTACGCCCATTACTCTCTGGTAGGGGGCCATAGGAGCTGCAAAGCCACACTCCACACCCTCCAACAGATGGCGTACTGGCCTCCAATGTCTCACGACACTCAGGTCTACATCCAAGGGTGCTTAACCTGCTGCCAGTTCCGGCCATCCCAGCCACTCAGTCAACCTCCGCTTCAGCGAAGGGTGTTACACTACGTTGGTTCCACCTTCAGACCAACTGGGTCGAACCAGCACCAAAATTAGCAGGAGGTAACACATTTCTCCTAACTGTGACATGCAGCATCATTAAGTGGGTTGGATGCTTGTCAGGACCAGATGACACCGTCGTCCCACCTGCTGCTCTTTTGATAACTTTATTTATTTTCTTATGTATTTTGGGTCTTATTTTAAGCCAGTCTCTAACAAATGATTATAGACACCCCTTTTTTCCAAGAATAAAACACTGTATTAGCTCTGTTCATTCGCTTCGTAGGCTGATATGAAGATTTCTGTTTCCATGATCATCTCTGTTTATTAGTTACCTCCCTGAGTTACCTTCTCCACCAGCTGCTCCTGATTTTCTCCCTGGTTACCTCCTCGAGTTCATTGGTTCATTTTCCTACCTTTCTTGGCTTTTATACCCTTTGGTTCTCATTTTTCTTCTCCGGATCCTCTGCTGACATCCCTATTCCCATGTCTCTGTGTTTTTCCCTGTTATCCTGCATGTATTCCCTGCCGTAGTGTCTGAGTTCCATTATGATATTAAATAACCTTTTGACTCACCATGCGGCTTGCGTCCTCCTGTTTGCGCTTTGGTCCTGGCCACCTCAATTCATCATGACAGCATGGGGGCATTTTTAACTGTATCTCTTCCCTGTGACAGACAAACTGATGTTACGCCAACAGAGTCAAATAGAGCCTAAGTGGGAGAAGATAGTTTTGTTTTTGTCTGTATTAATCAATACACTTTTAGAATACTGCGACTGGCGACCTGTCCAGGGTGTGCCTCGCATCCCGCCCATAGACTGCTGGAGATAGGCACCAGCTTTCAACCCACTATGGAAGAAGCGGTTGAAAATGACTGACTGACTGTCTTTTAGAATATTGTGTTTTTGCTGATGACTCCGTTTTCTTTTCTCTAAAAATGGACACAAAGAATGTTGCCCAAAGCCTTGAACTACTGTATATTTATTCAGCAAAGAGCCAATCAATCTGTTTTAGGTCCTATTCCTCTCTGGGGTTACTTTTACATGGGTAGAAAAACAAATGATTTTCCCTGTCCAGAGCAAATGTATAAACTTTACTTATGTATAAATAATGCAACCGCACATTTTTTACCGTAGTCTACTTGAAAGACAAAAACACTCAAGATTTTGATTCTTCAATAGTTGTTGCTCAAAGTTAAATACAACCAAAAGAAAAAACATGTTTTTTTAAACAGTGAAGCAAATTTATGTTCTATAGACACAATTATATTAGGCAGTGTGTTTTTGAGAAGTGTACTGAAATGCTCTGTGGTGACTATGGTTCAGTGTCAGTTGTCTTGTAGTGGGAAAGTTGTGGGTTTAACTCCCCTGCCACCTGCTGAGGTGTCCTTGGACAAAGCATTTAAGTCAGTCTACTGATCTAATCATATGTGTATTTTTGTGAGTGCAGCTTTACAGATGATGTTGTTCTGTTGGCATCTTCTGGCCTTGACCTTCAGCATGAACTGGAGCAGCACACAGCCAAGTGTTGAGGGCAGGATAAGAGTCAACTAGAGCACATCTCAGGCCATGGTTCTCAAACATAAAAAAGGTGGACTGCTTTCTCTAGGTTGGGGGTGAATCTCTGCCTCAAATGGCGCATTTCAAATATGTTGGTTTCTTGTACTCGAGTGATGGTAGACTGGAGGTGATATGTGTCATGATCTGCCAGTGTTAGGGTTTTGAGTTTTGTTTATTTCCTTCTCAGTCAGGTGTTTTCTGTTCATCCAGGTCATTAGATTACTTGTGTTAGTTGTTACTTCCTAGATTCTTGTGTTTCATGTGTTTGTTTATATTTTCTTAAAGGTCTGTTTTTCCCTTGGTTTTGTTATTTAGTCTTGTTTTCTGCTGAGTTCCTCATGCCCCTGCTTTCCCTCTGCTCATTAATTTAATTAGACACATTCCCCTTAGTCTCCCTGCAGCCTGTTCCACACCTGTGTCATGTTTCCCCTGATTACCTGTCTCCCTGTTTCATTGGTTCGTACTCGTCTTCCCTCAATATATTAGCTTCCTGGTTTTCATTGTTCCTCGCTGGTTCCTCCAGTTTACATTCGTGCTGTTACCTGGCTCCATGTCCATATCCTTGTTATGGCTTACCTAAGTAAGTTATTATTATTATTACATAATCTCTTCAACTCACCATGTGGCTTCCTAGTGTTCGTCTGCACTTTGGTCCAAGCAAACCTCAACATAATATGACAATATGGGTTTGTCTGACATAAATCAGGGGCTGCTGCGGTTTGTTGTGGTGATAAAAGAGCTAAACCAAAAGGTGAAGCCTCCTGAATAGGCTCAACATCCTGGATAGGCTCAGCATTGGAAACATGCCTTGATGTGCCTTTTGACGTTTTTAGGTACATCCCACTGGGAGGATATCGCAGGGCAGACCTGGAACTTCCTACAGGGACTATGTATCCCTTCTGGCCTGGGAATGCCTTGGGAATCCCCAGAATTAGCTGGAGAGTATATTTACTGGGGACAGGGATCTCCTCAAGCTGTTACCCCTGCAAGCTGATCTAGGATAAGCAAAGGACTAAGGATGGATGGATGTGAACTCTATTAATACAAAGTTTTGTTGTTGCATCCTATTAAAAAATTCACATAAATAGTGACATATATTGTTATCAACATATGGTGTTAATTATATTTATTCGGGTCAATGATGATTAGCAAAATCAAACTAGTTTTCCAAGTGGAACACAGTTAACATCTTTTCCAGATCTGATATCTGACCTTGGAGGTTCATGAAGAGCAGCAACATTCCTGTGTTCACTTACTCTGTGTTCCCTTCATTGCACTCCTTTCTGTTGCTTTGCATGGTCTTCATTTTTTATGGATCCAGCTCTTTACTTGTTTTGTTCTCTTTCTTGTTTTTCACACCGTTTGGATTTATATTGGATTTTCTCTCCTTGGACCCATGATTGTCTGCCACCTCTAGACTTCTGTTAGTCTATGGCTGTTTTCATCTACTGTAAATCCTCCTGTACATTTAGTGACAGTGTGGATCTGTCACAATGCATCTCAGGCGCCAATATTGCCCTCAAAGAGTTTGTGGTAATCTTTTGTAAACTGTTGACTTATTTACATTTTTTCTGATAGTTTGTTAATTTTTGCTTCCCACTCCAGGGAAGTTCACCGCTGTTCCATGCTTTCCCCATTTGTGGATGATGGCTCTCCCTGTGGTTTGCCTCAGCCTCAAAGCCTTAAAAAATGTGTTTGTAATCCTTTAAAGTCTAATTTGTTTGCTTCTTCACATAATGCCAAGTTGGTTCAGATAGCATATTTTCCTTTAATGAATGAAATCATTTGAAAACTGAATTTTGTGTTTACACTGGTTATATTTGTCTGTTATTAAAATTTCACGATCTGAATTTGAGAACAATGCTGTTATTTAATGTTCTTACATAAGCCTTGCAGTTTTCAGTGGAGCAGACTGAATTTAAATGTGCCCAGGTTCATACAAATGGGAGAAATGTATTTTCCCATCACTTACCTCACTGATTGAGGAAACTCAATACAAATATGTACACACAAACTTCCAGACCCCATATGTTATGTATGTAGAGATGCCAGTGCAGGGCTATTATGTCCCCATAGCAAATTTTAAGTCAACAGGTGTTCACACTGCATGTGAAGATTTCTGACAGTTGGATGGGTTAGCCTAATTCCTACCGTCTGTTTTACGCTCAAAGCATGAAATCCCTGTAGTCCATGTTCACACATTTTCTGGCAGAAGGTGATCTTTCGCCAGCCAACATTTCATCTGATCTTGCAGTGCTGTGGGTGGCACTTTGCTAGTCTCCTAGCCTTAGCATCTTTACTTTTACAGTGCAAAAAGAAAATGTAGAGGGCAGTCGACAGAATTCAGGATGGTATGACTCTTCATCACTTAGCAGAAATGCATTTCATGCATGTCCAAGTTAGACACAACTGACAGAGATTTTCACACGAAGATACATACAGAAAATGCATGCTGCTCTGTGTGATTTCTCCTGACACATGCATAGTGAACAAATTAGTTCTGTTGTGTTTGGGAATATACCTAATCTGCATAAAATGTGACTAAATGAGTCTGATTATGTCACACTCTTTTATATCATAAATGTACCAGGAATGTTTAAACAATCTAAAATTTGTAGGTAATTTGTTTGCTTCAGTTCATGTCCATTGATTTGCATCTTCACGTTCTGGCCAAAATTGCGTTTAACGGACAGTTTAGTTTATGGGGAATATTCATGAGTAGTGACTATCCTACCTCCAGCAAAACAGCAGCGAGAAAAGTCCCCGTTTGGAGAATCAGAGAAATATTCTCATAGAAAAGCCAAGCAAGAAAAAGAGAAAGGAGGAGGGAATGGCCTGGTCTACACACACACACATATATACAGTGCCTTGCGAAAGTACTCGGCCCCCTTGAACTGGTCAACCTCTTGCCACATTTCAGCCTTCAAACATAAAGATATAAAATTAAACATTTTTGTGAAGAATCAACAAGTGGGACACAATCGTGAAGTGGAATGAAATTTATTGGATGTGTCAAACTTTTTTAACAAATAAAAAACTGAAAAGTGGGGCATCCAATATTATTCGGCCCTCTTGCGTTAATACTTTGTAGCGCCACCCTTTGCTGCAATTACAGCTGCAAGTCGCTTGGGGTTTGTCTCTATCAGTTTTGCACATCGAGAGACTGAAATTCTTGTCCATTCTTCTTGCAAAACAGCTGGAGCTCAGTGAGGTTGGATGGAGAGCGTTCATGAACAGCAGTCTTCAGCTCTTTCCACAGATTCTCAATTGGATTCAGGTCTGGACTTTGACTTGGCCATTCCAACACCTGGATACGGTTATTTGTGAACCATTCCTTTGTAGATTTGGCTTTATGTTTTGGATCATTGTCTTGTTGGAAGATAAATCTCCGTCCCAGTCTCAGGTCTCCTGCAGACTCCAACAGGTTTTCTTCCAGAATGGTCCTGTATTTGGCCCCGTCCATCTTTCCATCAATTTTGACCATCTTCCCTGTCCCTGCTGACGAAAAGCAGGCCCAAACCATGATGCTGCCACCACCATGTTTGACAGTGGGGATGGTGTGATGAGCTGTGTTGCTTTTATGCCAAACATATCGTTTTGTATTGTGGCCAAACAGTTTGATTTTGGTTTCATCTGACCAGAGCACCTTCTTCCACATGTTTCGTGTGTCTCCCAGCTGGCTTGTGGCAAACTTTAAACGAGACTTTTTATGGATATCTTTGAGAGATGGCTTTCTTCTTGCCACTCTTCCATAAAGGCCAGATTTGTGCAGTGTACGACTGATTGTTGTCCTATGGACAGACTCTCCCACCTCAGCTGTAGATCTCTGCAGTTCATCCAGAGTGATCATGGGCCTCTTGGCTGCATCTCTGATCAGTCTTCTCCTTGTTCGAGATGAAAGTTTAGAGGGACGCCGGGTCTTGGTAGATTTGCAGTAGTCTGATACTCCTTCCATTTCAATATGATTGCTTGCACAGTGCTCCTTGGGATGTTTAAAGCTTGGGAAATCTTTTTATATCCAAATCCAGCTTTAAACCTCTCCACAACAGTATCTCAGACCTGCCTGGTGTGTTCCTTGGTCTTCATGATGCTCTCTGCGCTTTGAACAGAACCCTGAGACTATCACAGAGCAGGTGCATTTATACGGAGACTTGATTACACACAGGTGGATTCTATTTATCATCATCAGTCATTTGGGACAACATTGGATCATTCAGAGATCCTCACTAAACTTCTGGAGTGAGTTTGCTGCACTGAAAGTAAAGGGGCCGAATAATATTGCACGCCCCACTTTTCAGTTTTTTATTTGTTAAAAAAGTTTGACAAATCCAATAAATGTCATTCCACTTCACGATTGTGTCCCACTTGTTGTTGATTCTTCACAAAAAATTTGAATTTTATATCTTTATGTTTGAAGCCTGAAATGTGGCAAGAGGTTGAAAAGTTCAAGGGGGCCGAGTACTTTCACAAGGCACTGTATATATATATATATATATATATATATATGTGTGTGTGTGTATACATATATGAGTATATATATATACACATATATATATGAGTATATGTGTATATATATATATATATACACATATATGTATATATATATATATATATATATATATATATATATATATATATACACATATATACACATATATATATATATACACATATATATATGTGTATATATATATGTGTGCATATGTGTATATATATATATACACATATACACATATATATATATATATATATATATATATATGTATATATGTGTACGGTGCCTTGTGAAAGTACTCGGCCCCCTTGAACTGGTCAACCTCTTGCCACATTTCAGGCTTTCAGGCTCCTGCAACATCCCTTTCCAATACATCCCCCCCAATTAGAAAACCCCTGAGCCATATTTTTTAAGTTCTGACCAGGCTGTGTTCCGGATAATTTTCCCAGTAGATTGTTATATACGAGCAAATCATATATATTGCATATACAATAATACAAACATGATTTGATTTTCATTCATTTATTTTTTATTTTCTATTTATTTATTTATTTGTTATGGTTTCACGCAGATTACTCTAAAATTACGGTAACATTATTAGCGGTACAGCACACTACACTGACGTATGGAGGCGGGGCTTCAAGACATAACTCCAGCTGTCAGTGGTTCAATGGAAACAACAGTTTTTGTGCAGAGTAGGGTGGAGTGGAGCCCACAGCATGGGTTCTGAAAACCAGCTCTGCTCAGACTCAAGAAAAGTTAAAAAACAAATGTATTGTCAGAAACCTTAAAAAAGCAGAACTGTCTAATTATCTGCTCAAGAAGTGAACATTCACCTGAAAATGTAGAAGTCAACAAAAAAACTGTTTTAAAAGAGTAAAAAGAACAGCAGATACTTTCAAAATAAAGAACTGCTTTCTGATCTACTGAGATAGGTACATGTAATCTGAAAACTGATGAAGAAGATGCAGTGAATAGAAAAATCAGCAACAAATTCAGAAAAGTACAAACAGACTTGTGAGCTGACTTGCTGACGTAGCAAAACTGTCACCTTAAAATCGGAGAAGAAGATTAAATGTCAGTGATCTGCAGTGTAACTTTACTTTAGGCTGAAACTTGATCCAAAAGCTGAGCTGTTATATCAACTGGACCACCTGCTGAAACATGCTTTAAAAGCTAAAGATGGAAATAAAACATTTCAAGAAATTTTAGCAAAACAAAAGTATTCATTTCAACTGATGTGCTGAAATAGCAAAGCTGAAATCTGCGAAAGAAAAACTCCCAACTAATCTGCAAAACTAACTGGACTGTCAGTGGTGTAAAAATCACCTGAAAGATTGGAAGAGGAAACCTTTTATAAAATAAATATCTTGAAGACATAGATCAAATGAATTTGCAAGCACACTGGCTGAATTATTAGATGTAGTTGAACAAGTGAACAGAATTTTCAGTAAGTGAACCTGAGAGACAATAGTGTTAAAAGTAGTTTGTGGTAATGTTAAAAGTGATGCAATCTCAGTGCTTTGCAACTGGTAGAATTATAAAAGAAAGGCTGTCTGTTTAAGAGATCTCACTTTCAGAAACAACATAATCTAGTGCTGCAGAGCAAGAAATAGGATCTGAAATAGAACATTCTTAGATGGGATGTGTTGTTTTCTGATGTTCTAATAGCAACAGCATCCTGTCGTACAGATTACTGACCGGTAGCAGGACAGCCAGAGATATGACCTGAGTCAATTATTTTATAGATTAAAATCTGTAGTCATTAAACAACTTCAGCAAAAATAAAGGTAAATAGTTCACATTAATTGTATCTGTCTATTCATTATATTTATAAATGCAACATTTAGTATTTTTCCAAGTTAACACCTGTGGAAATCCGAACTTAAGTTACAGTAGTCAAATTCTACAGTCCATGGTCCTTTTTACACATATTTGCTTTTTTTCAGCCTTAAAGAAAATGTATCCATTTATAACTTCTTTTTTATTCCTTGGAAAGTACATCCCTCGTTTTCAACAGTGCAGAGCATGCACTATTGCATACAATAAATTTTAACAAGAGTTAACAGTAAACAAAATCATTATAAAACACTTCAAATCACTAAGATTAAAGGGAATGCAAGACACTAAAATCATTGAAATCTTGCGTGATGAGGCAGATCTTGCTGGTTTTCTATGCATTTTGAGCTTAAAAAGTTATGAAAGGGTAAAATAATTAATATTTTGGGAAAGTAGAGCTGATGTATGTAGCTTTCATAGCATAGCTTTTCTGATAGTGACCAGCTAGTCTTTCAAAGGACAGGACTGTTCAACTTATTTGTAGAGTAATATGAATAGGCAAAGAATTGATTTGATACTAAGACATGCTTTTGTCAGTCTTTAAATCTCTCTGGTGTGGCTCTTGATGTTGCATCCTCCTCTTCTTGTGTTGAAAAATAATAATCGTTGTCAAAACAATGAAATTATGCATTATGGTGAGAGCAATGTGTTACAATTTTGTGGTATTAAATTATTACAGTAATATTTACTGTAATGACCAGAGAAAATTCTTTAAATTTTATATTTAAATTTTGTCGTCTCTGTACCCTGATATTTCAGATTATAAAAACAGCATTTTATTTAGACCACCACTTGAATCTAGGCACTATGCAACTATTGTTGCTAATATTTATGTTAGCTAACATCTTAAGGTAAAAGATACACATCCTTAAATGTGGAATGTCTACAGTCCTCTGTGCTCAAGTTAATAGCCTACATTTAAAAATAAAAAATAAAAAAATAAAAAATATATATATATATGTAATATGTATATGTAAGGACTATGATTATTGATTAATTAATATTTATCAAAAATTATAATTCGAAATCATATTTCAGGAAAATAATTTCTTAACTAGAAATCATTCCCTACGTATAGTAATCAAAAATATGTCCTCTGGTGTTGTGGTTATGGGCTCAAAGCCCTTAATAATTACAATTAGTTATTTATCATTAATAATTGATCATTACTAACCAAAACCACTAAATGTCACTGTTTATTCAACCGCTTCACCGAAAGTATGGGAACTATGATCTTATTTTGACAGATAAATCACTCTTGCATGAAATAAACAAAAACACTTTTCTTAAATATATACATATGTGAAGATTTATTGAAGCCATATAGCCCTGATATTCCACCATTCTGGTCCAAAAACCTTCACCTAACTAACAATCACTATTCTACAGAAAGGGTATAAATATGACTACCTAACAATTATAATAAAAGAAAATATATGTGCATTGAGTGTCTATGAAGATCAAACCAGCAGTTTATGGAAAAAATTTGCAATTTGGGTTAACTCGGAAAGAAAAACCCTCCTGGTGTGCTGATGTCTCGATTGCGGTGATCAGCTGGTATATGGTGGGCTGTGGCCTTAACCACTAGCAGCTGATTTCCCCGAATCTCGAACAAAGAGTCATAAACTTTAAGGCAGGAACTCGGTGGAAAAACTCCAGTGCTTAAACTGGAACAAAGGAGTAGTCAGACGAGGCCCAGACTGCAGTAGCTTTGAATGGAAATCTTTTAAAAGTCCAACTTCTAACTCCTGGTTGATTTAGGATCAGCCGGGCAAAAACATGAACACGCACCCTGCTGATCGCATCTACTCTGCGTGATTCAACACACTTAAAACACTTCAATCAGTATTGCATACAACAAGTTGATACCTTGGATTAACTACTGGTGATTCTAAATCACATTAACTATGCCTCACTCTGCCCAGACCTCTAAACACACCTATCCAATTTAATGTAAAAAAGAACAAAATTACTTTGACATTGTTTTCTTCTCCCCACAGGTTGAGGTAGAGTCAGGTCTGAAGGGAAACGGGGCGGGGGATGCTATCCTGATCAACTCAAAAGAAAAACGGTAAACTTTTCATCCGTCCAAAGTGGGGAAAACATGAAGACCCGTTTTAGTCGACTGAATCACAAGGGGAAACTCATCTCCTTGGAAATATAACCTGCGCCGGGTGTCGGCGTGGTCTTTGATCGGTATATGATATTCTTACCTTCTCGTATCAGACAGATTTCCAGCTTTCAAGCTCTTCCAGGAATGGCCACGTGGAGCAAAAGTTCACCTGTGAGCTTTTGTCTCTCCAGATATGCGCCTTGGATGCGTCGTCCCGTGAGACACACTGGAAATGACAACGAAAGTTTATTTTCTGCAGGTTTCATAATCCTGGGTGATGTCAGAGCGGCGACGTCTGTTGAGCTGCGCATGTTGAACTGCGCAGCCTAGTCTGTCTGTCCGATCAAAATGGATGACCCCAACATATATATATATGTCTCACATTGTAATATGATTTACACATAAAGATATTACACGTGAGGAATTTTTGACTTTTAACTTAAACCGTATGGTAATATAAACAAATGCATATTGCAAATGCTTTTTTTCGAACAGTGCTTGTAACACGGCTACCATTTAAATATACGTACGTTATCAGTAACACACCAATTTCGTTGCTAATGCTTTTTTACTGAACAGTGCACAATTCCAATGTCTCCTAACGACTGATATACACTGCAGCCTACCAGGTCAAAAGTCATTGATCGCCTTCTTCATCTTCTTCCTGCGCATTGAAACCATCAAAGTCCTGTTCTTCAGTGTCCGAATTGAACAGCCTCAGGATCTCGTCACTCACTTCAGCCTCTTCGTTGACGCTCTCACTTGAGCGCACCCGGTCCCCTCACGCAGCAGTCCAGCCTTTCGAAACCCGTTGGTGAATTTCCATGTTGATCAGGGTGAATATGAATGACTGATTTACAATACTGGTAATTGAATTGTGAAAGTGCTCTTGATTTATCGCACAAGTTCATTGGACCTCTTTGAACTACTCATCAATTTCATTGGTCTGCTGTTACCAGGCAAAATGTTTTTGCTGGCATGAAAAAAAACATGCATTAGCCGCACCGTTGTATAGGCCGCAGTGTTCAAAGTGTGGGGAAAAAGTAGCGGCTTATAATCCGGAATTTACGGTAAATATAGATCTATATATATATGTATCACACTCTTGCAGCCAAAAACTGGGATGAGCTACTTCCAGTCCAAAACATTTGGCAACCTTTCTGCAGAGACTTGTTTTAGGTTTCAGTTGTGGTGAATTTGGAAGAATTCTGACCCAATTATTTATGTAAAGTGTTTTGAAAAAAAAAGGGCTGAGGATGTTTGAGCAGATTAGTAATGTGCCTGGTTTGGAGCAGGTTGGTAGAGTGGTAAGGCTAAGTAGGTAATGCCCCTTATCCACTAGCTCGCACGGCTCCACTCCACTTCACTTCATTTCACTTCACTCGGCCTCACTCTACTCTGCACAAAAACTGTTGTGTTTCCATTGACCCACTGACGGCTGGAATTATGTCTTGAAGCCCCGCCTCCATCCGTCAGTGTAGTGTGCTGTATCGCTACTATTGTTGCTGTATTTGTAAAGTGATCTGCATGAAACAATAAAAACATAAATAAACAAAAATCAAATAATGTTTGTATTTTTGTATGTGCAGTATATATGTTTTGTTTGTGCATAACATAATCCACTGGCATCATTATCTTGAACACAGCCCGGCCAGAACCTTTGTCTCAGCCATGGCAATAACAAGGACAATGACTTTAAGTGCAAAACCACAGACTTTAGACAGCGCTGAAGTTAGTTTTACGTTGGATATTGGATATTCATGCTCAGCGGATTCAGTGGGGTCTTCTTAATGTTTCACACGATGCAGGCAGTCTGATTACGGACCCACTGCACCCCTTTCTGCCCATATTCTTGATGCAGTTTTATCCATCCATTGTCTATACCTGCATGTCATTGCAGGGTATGTGGGGGGCTGGCGCCTATCTCCAGCAGTCATTAGGAGAGAGGCAAGGCAGACACACAGGATGAACAATCATGCATTAACACACTCATACCGAAACCAATTAACCAAATAGTCATGTTTTTGGACAGAGGCGTTACCCAGAGAGAACCCACTCATGCAAGAGGGGAACATGCAAACTCCATTTAGAAAGACCCCAGCCCAGGTGGTCAAACCCAGGACCTTCTTTCTGCAAGGCAACAGTGCTACCAACTGTGTCACCTCGCAGCCTTTGATGCAGTTCCAATAAACTCTTGTTTATTTTCCTTTTATTTAGCAATAAAACAGCAAGAAAGACAGGCTAGCTTGCTACGATGTGCACATGTTGGTGGGAGGCACCTGTGCTGCAATGGCATTTCATCAAACTAAACAAGCATCTGTCAGTAGCACAAATTGCCCTTTTTCTAACAGGATGAAGTGGAGGGCAAATATATCATTCTGAGGTACACTTATAAATGCATCATGATCAACATGCCTGAAGCCTGTGTCATCTTCTCACCACAGCAGCATGTCCACAAATGCAGTGTGTTCACTGTTTCAGCATTTCCTCATATCCTTTCTCCAAAGGCTACTGAACAAAAATAAAACAATACGTTTATAAGAATTCTGCAGTTCTCCACATTCAAATCTGCGTCACCCAATATTACCCCATAAAAGCCATCTGGGGGTGTTTCTTTTGTGAAGGACATTACATTAGATTCCAATAAAAATTCAGCATAATAGAGATTCATGACCTTTTCTCACAATAAAAGTTAGATTTTATACATACCGCCCCCGCCCCCACCCGAAAAAAAAGAAATGAGCTAAATTTAGTTTAAAAAAGAAAATAACAATAATCCTAGATAGATTTTACTCTTTAAAATATATCACTTTGCACCACATGCAACACAGTCACAAACATGAGAATCCTAAATTGTATACCTCAACACTGCTACAGGCAGGAATGAAAGTGGAAATGTGCATTAGGAGTCTATAAGAAGAGGCAACCAGTTCTCAGATATTATTTAAGGGGAACCTTTTGTCTCACAGCGTCTCCCTCCCTGCTGATAAGGCACCAGAGCTGTACACCAGGTATAAGATTGCGAAATGAAGAAGCTCTCAGGGCATCAATACAGCTGCTCCCTGCTCAGGTTACTGAAGCTGGAACTGAAGGCAGTGGAGGAACAAATCTGATACTCTTCAATACTCTTAGTTCTAAAGCAGATGTTCTCAGAGAGAGTAGCATCACAGTGAATACTTTCTTTAAATTTGATTTTTTTTTTTTGCAAATATATTTAATCATTTTGAATTTGATGCTTGCAACACGTTCTAAAAGAGCTGCAATAGGGGCATGTTTAGGATCTTCGTTGTCATGACAAACGAGCAATGGCACATCCACTCACCAGGCCAAAATAAAGAAAAAATGCAGGTCTTTTAAAATGGAATGGCTGTTGGAGTATGTACAAACAGAAGGAAAAGAGGTGAAACTCAGTGAGATTTTTTCTTTTTCAAGTGAGAAAAGGCTGTTTTGCAAAATATGCAACAAAGCTAAGGTAGCAAGTGCGTTTTCATGACGGAAAAGTGTGGCCTGAATGGAAACTGGACTATCTCAAGCATCACATTCAACAGAACAGCCATTCAAGTACTGTTTGACTCATATGAAGATGGGAATGGGGATCAGTACGTTATTAAAGGTGAGCGCTATGGAGAGAAAGGAGAGCGATTGAGAAACGAGGAAACAGCTGTCACTCAGAAATAAAGCAAATAAAGCAATGGAGGAAGTTAAAGTTTCAAATTGACAATATTCTACATGGCATCAAAAGGCTGGTGGTTCATCCAAAATCCATCCAAAATCACATCTCTAAAGTATGTGGGTTTACTAGAAAGCTGGTGAAGCAAAAAATATGCTTTTGAATTTGTGAACTCAATCCCGCAGAATGAGCCTATGTGCAATGTTAAAACAGGAGAAACTGCTCATGATATTGTGCAGGCAAACACTCACTTTTACTCCAATCATGGACTGGACTTGCAGAAAGTGGTGATGCTGACCTCAAAAAGGCTTCAAAAGTACAACGGGGTTGCAGTTTTATTAAAGCATTACAACATTGTGTGGCCCATATAGAAGTCCTGGCAAAGATTGTCAATGGGAATACACTGTTATTCGGCCTCTAAGTGAGGTGCAATGGCTGTCGCAGCACCAAGCTCTGAGTGCTGTTCTGAGGAACGGCCCTGTGCTTTAAGAATACTGCAAGAGAGAATCCATTGATAACAGAGATCCAGTGGCAAATTACTTCTACAAAGGGCTGTTTCTCACAGCTCTGGGAGATGTTTTAGCAGAGCTGGCACAGCTAATAAAAAAGGCTGGCTCTGTTCTGGGGACTCCTCTGAAACCTCTGGAGATCATTGTGCAAAGAAGGATTTTTTATAAAATGAATAACATTATGGAGAACCCTGAGCATCCTCTTCATGAGACTGTCCTACAACAACAGAGTGTCTTCAGTCAGAGGCTTCTTCAGATCTGCTGTAAGACGGAGCGCTACAGGAGATCCTTCCTGCCCACAGTCATCAGCATCTACAACGGCTCTTTGAAGAAAACTTCAACAACATTTAATTTCCCTTTGGGATTTATAGAGTATTTTTGAATTGAATTCAATTGACTACCAATTTCGGTCAAATCTTCATTTAGAAACCATTCTTTGTTATTAGTACAAGCCTCACATTTGTTTTTTCACATCATCGATTAGTATTTCTTATAACAGAACTTTATTCTGCATATCTTAACATTGTTATGTAAGTATGATTCATGCTGTTCTAAGAAACACTTTTGTACTTCATGCATAAATGTTTTTCTTTAACACAAATTGCTGTAAACAAAGTATAGTTGTGAACGGTATGTTTTATTCTTGCATCTTTTATGGTAATTTGGTCCCATTTCGTGCCCACACGTTCATCACGATCTGCTAAGCATTCATGGTATGGTAACCTTGAGTGCAATCACCATGGTATCACAATGTTACAGTGTT
Source organism: Girardinichthys multiradiatus (assembly GCF_021462225.1). Lineage (NCBI taxonomy): Eukaryota > Metazoa > Chordata > Actinopteri > Cyprinodontiformes > Goodeidae > Girardinichthys > Girardinichthys multiradiatus. The sequence continues at coordinate 30,965,459 of NC_061808.1, forward strand.
TAGGAGTATTTATAAAAATTAAGATAATTAAAATAACATTATTTAATTTCTTTTAACAATAAAACCTAAAACATTGCTTTATTACAATAATAATCTGACTTTTATTTATTTTTACATGGACTAAAGCAAAATTATAGAATAAATACCTGCTACATTTTGTTGTTTTTAGTGCTTATTTCAAAAATAATTATTCCTTTTTCCTGTTGTGCTATTTATTGAGTTCCCCTACCTTATACCTCTTAAAGCTCTTTTAGTATTCATACCTTGACTTCCAGCTGAATGGCAGTGTGCAGAAACATATGGGTGAGGAAAACTCTAGTCAATCTAGGACCTTTTCTGACATCTCATTAAAAAGGACTAAACTGCATCAATGAACGTTTTGTAATAAAGGGAAATTGTAATAAAGGAGATTTTAAAGGAGATTGTACAGCCATGAAAGATTACAACAACATTTTACATATAAAACAAACTGTACAACTCCTTTTATGACATGTAATACATACTAAACATAGCATGTGTTTTTACATAGTATTTTTAGTATGTAAACATAGAATACCTCATCGTCGCAGTTGGGTGCATTGGCATTAGCTAGCACACCGCAAAGACCCTGAATTGTGCCAGTGACAATAACATATCTGCCACTATGTACTTAAATAATCTGATCATATAGAAAAGGGATTGATTTATGTAGAAGAATGAATTTGCCTCTGGCCTTACTGGGGAAAGAGGAATGGTAGACTTGGGCTACCCAGCCCTTTTTCAGTTTTAAATGCTCCAAGTTTTTCAGATGGGTCTCCTATAAAAATATAACTTTGACTCCCAGCTGATCAAGGTGGTGCAGTACTTTACCCCGTTTGACAGGATTGTTGAGTGCCTTACAGTTAAAGCTGACAAACTGAAGGTCGTGTCCTATCAGAGGTGGAGACATAGCACACTGTTACTTAAAAAAGTAATGAATGATCTGTGTACTTAGTTGATAAAAGAAACAGATGGAAACAAGCAAGAGAGACTTGGAGGCACTAAACGAAAGAACATGTGAACATAGTAAACACACAGAACATTTTGCAGAAGCCTCCCCCCAACCGCGATGCGTGAAACCCAATTTCCAAAATGCAAAAAAAAAAATGTAAACTGACCTTCAAAGGACCTAAGCTAGGTCTATAAGACAAATAAAAACAAAGCCCTACATATTTAATGTGAAAGTGACAAGGCTTGGTGCACCTTAATAATAATATTTTAAGCAGAATGAAATACACCTAAAAAAAAAGGGAAATAAGTAAATCAAAACTATGGGATCACCAAAGGACATTATAATAACAATACCAATAATAATAATAGTATTAACAATCAGAGCCACATTGCCAGGAAAAGGAAAAATGTAACTAATCACCTGTCTTCCAGCATTGTAAGATGTCATGGTATTACTTAGAAAAATCCTCTAATATGGATACAAAACTGACCATAGCGGTAAAACAGAAGCAAGATAAAAGATTAGCTGTCAAACAGTTCAGAACAAAATAACAGCACTACAAAAATCCCAACAATCCCCATATATAAATGCAACAGGCAGTCCTAAACATTTAGACAGTTTGTGGTGGTAAATAGAATGCTCATGTATAAGTTGAATTATATATTATTGTCCAAAGATTTTATTTTACAAACTATTTTTATTGGTTGTATGTCTGATCCCTGCTTGGGTCCATTAGATTTTATGAAATAAGAAACATTATGACCTTGGACCAAAGGAAATAACGGAGTAGATTTTAGTTAATGGAGAGACATAATCACATTTGCTTATAGTAGGCTGTGAATATATGATTAAAAATGACTTTCAATGATCAGATCAAGGTAAATTCAACCTGGTGCATGGTCAGTATGAAATATAGTGAATTTGCCTAAAGCTGCTCCCAGTTCTAATGCACCCGAAGTACTGTATGTACCCCACTGATACTGGATGATGCACGTTCTACAAATACCAAGGACCATTTACACATTTTATAGCAAAGTTTGCTCATTTGGATAAATTAAAATGCCAATAATTTCTCACGTTTCTTCAGAAGCATAGATAAAACATTCGGCTTAATGCAGAACAGAATTCAGAGGACAGAGGAAGTTGTTAACATTGCCTATAGATGAATCATTATGAGAGATGAATATCAGCTCCCTTTCAGTGTAACTGTGGAGGAGGAGATCAACTACATACATTCTGTAGCAAGTATGAAACCCTGAACTTGAATGACAATGAAAACATTTCTAATATGAAAATGAAAGGATGCAAGTTGTTTACAACTAACAGGTGAAACAGAAAGGAAGGAGAAGTTGGCTTTTATATTGATACAGCTTCAAGTGTGTCTAAAGCAATGAATTTGAAGGTCTAATTATTGAAATTGATGTAGCATGCAAAGTGTTTCTCCCTGATTATTTCTTTATTATTATTTTTATTGATATTATTCTCCATGATTATTAATATAATATTAATATAAGAGTAATGAAGCTACACTACAGGTCAAAAGTTTCAGAATGCCTTTTTCATTTACTGCTTTTCTTTATGTATACATTGTATGTAGATTCTCACTGAAGGCATCAAAACAGTGAATGAACACAAATAAAAAATTGTTAAAAAACCTTTAAATGTGTTGTATTTTAGTTTCCTAAAAGTAAAGTAGCCGCCCTTTGGCCATCTCTCAATGAACCTCTGGGAAGTTCTTTCAAGACTCTTTGGAAACCATTTCAGGTGACCACCTCATGCAGTTCATGGAGAGAATGCCAAGAGAGCAAAGCAGTAGTCAGAGCAAAAGGTGGCTGTTTTAAAGAATCTAAAATATAAAAATGTTTTGTTTTTTCACATGTTTTTGTTTACTACATTATTCCATGTGTGTTCATTCATAGTTTAGTTGCCTTTGGTGAGAATCTACAATGTAAATGGTCATGAAAATAAAGAGAGCCATTAAGTGAAAAAGTGTATCTAAAACGTTTGACCGCTAATGTCTATAATGTATGAGTTTCACTTTCTGAAACGAGTTACAAAAATATTAAACTTTTTAATGACATCCGATTTTTTTTAGATGTAACTGCATATTGTATACTGCAAGGAAAGAGTTTAATTTGTTAGGCTGAAATATTAAAGGGGTAGTTTGGATTTTGTGAAGTAAGGTTCTGTGAAATTCGTATCAGTAATAGTTTCCTTATCTGTAGGAGGCAGATGTCATATCGTAGAAAGTGAAGAAATACTCAGAACTGTGGAAAGCTAACAGTTAATCACAAAGACCCCGGTTATTACAGTTTAAAACAACATAATATGAAAATATTTGTGTCCGTATAAAAACTTATTCAATAAATGAGAAGATTATTAAAACATTCATTTATTTTTAGTAGCATAATTTATTAAGTGAAACAATGTGTAATTAATAATTGATTAGTTACTCACTGATGTTTTCAAGCCTTTATTTCTGTTACTTATGATGATTTTGAGCTTAGCTCTAATCAAAACATTTAAAAATAGAATATTACCTCAGACCAACAAAAAACATTTAATACAGAAATCTGGGCTTAATGTCAATCTTGTTTACTACCTGTTTAGATGTTATTGTCAAAAAGGTACCTTTTATTTAACAAAGGAGCCTCTTCGGACAGAACACATATTCTAATTTATTGAATATGACTGTATTAGATAATATTACCACGTCTAAAAGTTAGAGTGTGTCACTATTTTATCAGCCAAACAATGAAAGTGTTTCCTGAGTAAAACCATGTTGGCACAAGCTACCAGCTTTATTAATCCACCTGGTCAGTTGATCACCCCAATCAGCTGACTGTGAGTCAAGGAGCAAAATAACAACTACTAGATGTGGAAAAGCAAAGGAATATACCATCGGTAATGTTGGTCTACAAATGACATTCTCAAATGAAGAAATCCATACGTCTACTCCGCTCTGATTGACTGATGAGTTTAAACAGATTCAAACAGCCAGGAGCCTGAACTGCTGTAACTCTAGCACAGAAACAGGGACATTGTTCAGCTGAGAAAATGGGAACAAAATGTAGATGATTCATTTCCACTATAATATCGTTGTCTCCCGTAGATAGAAACGTTTTTGTAATGATCCTTTGAACTTTGGTTTTGCATGTTGTAACCATGTTGTGGTTTGCTGCACTTTTGATTTATAATGTGCTGGATACAATTCCGATTGAGTTGTAGTTTTTAGTTAGTTTAGTTCCATGTAGTTCTGATTTTGTGGTATTCCTATTTCTGGGTTTCTTCCTCAACTTTCAGTTTGGTATATTGACTCATTCATGTGTTGGGTTTTGCTGGGCTTTTACTTTTTTCTGGTTGTTGTGTGTTACTTCTGCAGAACTGATTCCCTCAATTGTCTAGAGAGGAGCTATATTTTTGTGGTTAACAAGTCAACAGTTTAATTTATTTCCTTCCTGTCTCCATCCTTTGGGGATTCTATCAGATTTCTTCCTTTTTCTTTCCCATTTTGAATTGGCAATGGGGTCTCTGTGTCACATCATATTTATACACCAGATAAATGGGATGTTGTAGGCTACTACATATTTAAGAGCACTAAATCATCTAGCACAGGGAATTTGAACTAGTTAAAAATGAACTTGTTTTAGGGCTTTTAACAAATTTTTCCCAGGGGTGCCAAGAGTATTTTCAATGTTAAGCTCAGAGTAATCTGCTGAGCACAGGACAGTTCTATATCACTACCAAAGTAATAAATATTGTACATTAATTTGTTATTTTGTTTGTTGAGAGGCAGGTTATAAATTTAACCTTTTGTGTGTTATGAAAATCACCCGTTTGAGATGTGCTTTGGCATTCTAAGTTCAATTTTAGGACTAGCCATCCAGTCTTAAAGCAGTCAGAACAAAACTAGATGAAAACATTCCTGCTGCTGTTTCTATTTAAACTGAACAATTCCTCTGCATGTTCTATAGTAATGAGCTGTGTAGTTGCATCATTTGCTTCATCAAACTCCCTGGAAAATGATGCTGACATTTTGAGAGAGTACTGAGGGAAATGAAGCGCTAAAGCCTCACAGTGAGGAAAAGTAGCAGGACGGTTGGGGGGTTGGAGAGCACAGCTGCTCCTAGCTGTTTCCACTTGGTTATAAACAAAGCTTAAACAGATGAAGACTCAGTGTCGTGATGCGTTTTATACTAAGCTGCTGACAACCTCACACTTTAGCCTCTAATCTTAGTAATGACTTCCTTCTGAGACATTTGTTATTTCTTTTACTTGTTTTGTGTACAAATAAATTAATACTTCTCTAATGGGCCTGTTACTGTAACTTGTAGGCTGTTTGCTGGCTTTTTGAGCTCAAAACAATGTTTGTGATTAAAAGCCAATTAGGCAAATTATTCAAAAGCTAATTATAGCTAATCCTGCTTTTGTTTAAAAATGCCTCCATACAAGAGTCACACAGACACATCTACATACCCAGTCCAACAAAATGAGTCATCAGACTATAGATTTTTCTGTTAAGACACCTCCAATGTTTCTCATAGAGTAATGCAACCATAGGTCGAAAAAACAAACCCCAAACCACCAATATAAATATGACTCATCCATTTAAGCAAGTTAAATCGACTATAAAAATGCCAGCCACTGGTGTGCTCTCCTAAGAGTGGTGCCAGCTTCCCACTGTAGACTATTAATGATAAGCAGTGGAGTCCGCTAAAGCGGTCAGATCAATGGATGTTATTTTAAATGGGCTTCTAAAATACAGCCCTACTGTGTGGCTTCCAGATTAAGGTTATGTTTTAATCGTTATAATCTGAGGAAGCAACACCTAAAGGCAGATTTTAACATTGAAACCTGTGTTATTTCTTTAAATTTTATATTCAGTTACACAAATTTTTTAGGTTCGAAGGTAACAAGAACATTTGACTGTTAAGTTAGTCCAGGGTGTACCCCGCCTCTCATCCAATGGCTGAGACAGGGAAACAGACAGGCCAACAGGAGAATCCAGCAGTGAACAATGAACAAGGGAAGGCAGAGCACCTGAAGGAGGAAGAGTAATTAGCTAGAGCAGAGCAGAAACAAACAAAAATCTAACAGGAAATAAATCTAGATGTAAAAAAAATATTTAAACTCAAAAGAAGGAAAACACCTAACAGAAATAAATTAAGAAAGCAAGACCTTGAGAAGAAAATAAACAGCAAAGAAATAGTCAAAATACATACACAAAAGAAAATTAAAACCCAAAGACTTCAGGATTGGGACATTTCATAACACTTTTGCTTAACATTGCTGTTCACACTATCACTATTATCCCGGGTGTGTTTTTCTAGCATTATGTTACAGTTCATCCAAACACATGTTTTTCAAGTAAACACTAGTGATCTATTTCCTTCAGTTAAAGGTGCATTTCTGGTAGATAATATTTGTTAATATATCTTTTTATATGCTCCTCATTGTTTTTTTTCTTTTTGTTAACATCCTGCATTCTGGACCGGTATACAGGAGAGGCCGGCCCAGCACTTTTTGTATAGGTTCATGATGTCATTGATTTCATCACTGGGTACAACCTAATGAAGTGTTTTCTTTTTTTGTATAGTATTATTCATTTTCATTAATGTAATCTTTTTTATCATTACAATTTTTTATCAGGAAGAGTGTGGTTTACAACACGACCAGGTACTCACACCTACATAATAACAGCCTTCCTGCTTAACATTTTAATATTAACCCCGGAACAATTCCCGTCTCACCCTCCACCCCTCCTCCAGTTCCAGGTATGCAATTTTCATATATAATCAGAGACAGTGAACAAAAGATGTGTCATTAGGACGTCTCCAGCTTTGGGCTATAATTTTCTTCATTGAAATCAGACCTGACAGCCAGATTTGATAGGCTTTGTCTGCAAGAGAAAGCCGTGAACCATCACTTAATAAGTGAACATCAGGGTCCAAAGGGGGAGGAACTCCAGTCACTTCAGTAAGACAGTAAATTACATTGACCCAGAGGTCCTGAACTTACAGACATTCCAAACCAACAAGGATGAAAGAACTCAGAGTCCCCAGCGGGCAGAATGAACAAAAGGGTCTGGTGCAGAGCCAGTTTTGTGCCTAACAATTAGTGTAGAATAGACTCTATGACAAAATTTCATATGTATTTACTAGTTATTAGGTTTCTTCAAAGTCGTCTCAATATTACACCAGTTTTTTTTCCTCAATCAGGTTTAGAGCCCTTAATAGCCAGATCTTTATCCAAAGGCTTCATTCCTGAGGAGGGTCTAATACTTTGGACTGTCTTTCCGGGCGTATGCTGTAACCATTTGGAAACTGGGTGGTCACTCAATGGTATTGCCCAGGGGATCTGTATGCCTTACAAGCAGACCTTGTCCTGAAATAGAAAAACAGAGAATGCTTATCAAGATTATATTTTTGCATCAATCCCTGGAAGCTAAGAATAGAGGTTTCCCTGCTAATGTCTTGTAGAGTTATAATACCTTTATTATCCCAATTCCTGTTATAAAATGGTTTCCCCCTTGACAAACGATGACTATTATTCTATAAGGAAGAGGATGTATACCACCTACACTTTAATCTTTGATGTCTTTTTACTGTCCTAAATGTTTCTAACCTTATCCTCCCTCAATGGTAGGGCAAGATCTTGCTCAATATCTTTACATGGGGAGCTTTTTGTTATCATCTAACCAGTATGATAAACTCCTTAGCATATAGGTCCAATGGTAGAGCTTAAAGTTAGGACATGCACAATCATTAACCCATTTCAGCTGAACTGACCACTTTATGCCAGGATAGGGTTAAAGTTGTTGTTCTGGTCATCATTTCAAAATATTGAGTCAAGCCTATGCCAGTGTCCTTTAAGAGGAGAAAATGAGATCATAGTACTTTACTAAGTTCTAACTTACTATAAATTTACTCTGGGTAATATATTAATTTTGATGACAGATTCTGGCTGAAACTGAAGCTGGCAAGTGTTTCCATCTATTAACATCCTCTTCATTCTAGTACAATATTGACAGATAATTAGGTTCTGCAACTGCTGCAACATTAGGTCCAATTTTAAGTACCAAAAAGGTAGCTTCTTTCACCATAACTATTTGGGGAGGTAGAGATACTTTGTGATTATCAATGTTGACTAACATCAGTGCTGACTTAGATGTATAACCTTGTATCCTGAGAGATAACCAAACACTTACATTTCTCTCACATGTGTGGGAGAGAGTTTTGAATATTCGCCATATAAATTAATAGATTAAGATGGAATGTGATGAAGATGACATCCTCCCCCCCCCCCACACACACACACATACACACACACACACACACACACACACACTGAAACACACACACACTGAAACACACACATCTGTGTGGCTGGATTTGAATACAAGGTCTGTATCATATTAACAAACCTATCTCCAAATTTAAATTCTTTCAATAATCTCCACAGTTAACAAAATTCTAGGTGATCAAACGCCTTTTCTGCATCTAGGAACATCAACCCACAGGCTGGCGGTAACTTGTGTTATACACTAAAAATGTGTAGGAGGCAGCGGATGTTATCAGAAGGGAAGCAGCCTTTAAGAAAGCCCTTTTAATCAGGATGTATTATCTTCCCCACCACTGACTCCAGTCTATTGGACAAAACTTTATTTTAAAATTGAGCACACTCATGGTACTGGACCACTAGTTTTTAAACCACTCACTGAAATGAAGTTTGTCCTAGCTTTAAAACACAGACCAAAACAACTAGACTAGCCTAAAACGCCACAAAGCAAAACACAATAAAATTAACAATATTTCAATTGTTTTATCCTAAAGTAATTTTCTCTGCCCAGACAACACCTCTTACATAAGCTGTTCTGATGAACAGCAGGCCAGGAGGTCCAGGGAGCGATGAGCTGTGTGCGAGGCGATGAACAGAGGGGACGTGGTGGTTGCTCTCGGCCTAGACACCTTGGACAAGGTGTAGACACCTTGGATTGGCACACGCAGGCAGCGTGTAGTGCTAGGATGACCGTCTTCCACAATTGTATACACCAGGCAGCTTTGCATGCCTGGTGTATACAATCGTAGAAGGCATGCAAAGCCGGCATTTTGCTGCAGTCTCGTTCCAGCAGTGTGAAAAACACTTTGATTAGAGACACCATCTCTTTTATGGAAATCTCTGGCTTGGATTCTTTTTCTGCAGAAGCTCAGAAAGAAAGGTTAAGGCGTCTAACCTTATTTTTGTCAGTTTACAACAGACGCATACACAAACATCAGACCGTACTCAACTTTGGAACTTGGATGTAGTCCTTTATTCGGCCAGCAAGATCAAGACATTCAGATGTTCACATGCACACTCCGCCTATGCAACCATTTGATAGTTGCGAGTGAAGAGGATGAACGTTGTCGGGCACCAGTGTTTTATACTCTAATATCATGGGAATTCCAGCTGTGACTCCTCCTTCCAGGGTTGTCCTGAAAATAGGCTACTTCTGTACATTCTGGGATTAAAGGTTTTTACCAGTCTTTTTTGTTTGTGTAGTTCAGTGGTAGGGCCGCACGGTGGCGCAGTTGGCAGCACTGTTGCCTTGCGGCAAAAAGGTCCTGGGTTTGACTCCCGGCCAGGGGTCTTTCTGCATGGAGTTTGCATGTTCTCTCCGGGTACTCTGGTTACTGTGGCTCCTAATCGCTTCCACTTGGTCATTGTACTACTAACTGTTGAATGTGGGGTATGTAATTGTAAGAAAATTTCAAGACTAGACTTGTTGCACATGTTGCATCTTGCCATGGTACCACACTGGCATAGACTCCTGGGAGGGGCCCATTCTTTCACAAACGTCTGCATGCCCAGGTGCCTGATTTTATACACCTGTAACCATGGAAGTGGTTGGTACACCTGAATTCAAAAATTCGAAGTTGTGCCTCGTGGCTAATTTTGGTAATGTAGTGTTTCTGCCATATTCTAAAGAGTTATACATGTGTGAATCCCAGCGCTCTGTCACATGTCGGTATTTATTGATCAGTGGATGTTATGATAGCTGTGTGGGTGAGTGATTATGCAACATTACCTTCGGTTTATTACTACCTTGCTGAGTTAAAGGAGCCTATTGACTTTTCACAGCTATTGAACAGTAGGATCATTTCAACCAGAGAGCAGCTACCTACTTGAAGCCTGCCGGCAGAAAGCTTTAAAACACAAGCATCTATCAGACCCCTGATGTTTTTAACATGAGCTGTGGACAAATCCCCACATTTGTTCTTAGTTCTGTTTCTTTCCCTCCGTCAAACCCTCATCGAAATGATGAGAAACACTAATTTTGTGTTGTACCAACACAGCTGTGCGTGTTGAGAAGGCCAGACTTTATACTGACTGACTCCGACAGCCAGTGTGCAGAGCACCACTCCGCCAGATCTAATCACATACCAGTCTAATTTGACGAGGAAATGTGAACGAGGACTCTGATGAGACTCGGAGCACCAGGGGAACCATGGCTGCTGAAATATGTAATTACAGCCAGACAAAGAGAAGCAGGAGTGGGAAAAAGAGCCAGCGAGTGATCTGACGACTTTCTGATGGGAAGACTTCACAATACAAGAGACTGATTCTTAATTTAGGGAGACAATTTGTTCCTCATTAAGCTTTGTGATAGCTCTTTGACTACATTGAGTACAGAATGAGGATTTTTGTTGGTTCATTTAGTTGCTCTCTGCTAACTACTAACATAAAATTGAGGATGTTGCAGTAAAATGTTACAGCTGCATTCCCTCATGAAGGCAAATAATGAGATTGTTAAAAACTGGTCAATGTTTTTAACCAAGCTATTGTTTAAAGGGTTGTAGCATTTAAACAAATCATTTAGAAATGAGAACCTGGTTAAAAGGGGCTGGCTGTTCTAGATTTCAACTGCAATTGTTGAAATGCTTAAGTGTCTCAAAAATTCTAAATGCAGTTTCAGTATATTTTATTTTTGCACATTTGGAGTTAATCAACAGAGATTATCATGAGAAAAAAAGAGAATTTAACACTCCTTTAAAAAAACGTTTCTTTAAACTGTGTTTTTGAAAGACAAATAGTCAATTAAAGCAACTACATATATTTAGACAACTAAACATCCAATCCAACAATTTTTTATAAAACATTTTAACAACCAGCACTGGACTAAAGTGCTTTACAGTTAAATAAGTAAAAAAAAAAGACACATTAAAACACATTATACGCAAGTAAAGAGCTCTATGATAAAACGGCATAAAAATCTCATAAAACCAACATCTCGCAGGGTGTCAAATGCCAGGGTAAAAAGATGGGTTTTCAGAAGAGATTTTAAAACCTCTCTAGTTTCCAAGGGCAGATTATTCCCCAGTTTGGGAGCTCCTACTGCAAAAGCACCATCTCCTCTATGTTTACGCTCAGTCTGAGGTACAGTAAGGAGTGGCTGATCAGCTGACCTAAGAGAGCAGCTTCAACAGTTCAGAGGATGGGGCAAGACCATGGAGGGCTTCAAAAGCAATTATAACAATGTTTAAATAAATTCTGAAAGGAATGGGCAGCCAGTGAAGAGAATCAAAAATGGGGTAAATTTGCTCAAACTTCTGAATGCCAGTCAAAAGACAAGCTGCAGCATTTTGCACGCTATGGAGACAAGTGATGGACAAAGCAATGACCCTTAGCTACTTAATGTGCATTACATGTAGACATGTTCAAATACGGTGAAGACAACTTGCTGAAATTCAAATTGAGCATCAGAATGAGAAAGAAGGGGAATTAAAGGTCGCTTTCACACCAGAATTGTTTGGGGCCACTAAATTAACCATTTTACATGGATACATGGAGAATAATTTAGTGTTTCTGGGCACTATTTCTGGCGTAATTATTATTAGAAGTATACCGAATGATTTTGAAAGACGTCTCAAAAGTTGCATCGTGCTTTATGCTTTATGGAAGAGATACGCAACCTTAGTTCATTAGTTTGTTTACTCTACCACGTCCCACAATGCACCGCAAACCTGTCAGTGGGAGTGCGTTTGGCTCAAGCTTGCTGCATACACCTGGTAGCTGTGCTGGTTCAAGGTTGGATCACATTCACACCATAAATGAACTGCCCCAAGAATTCGGTTGGAACCGTATTGAGACAACCTCCTCTGTCTATACAAACAAACTGCACCAAAGGGGGAAACGAACCAGACTTAGTTTTAAATACATTTCACAAGTTAGGTGTGAAAACATCCTTAGTGACTTTGAGTATGGGAAAGTTGTTGATGTCAGACTGAGAAGAGCCTTTCAGAACCTGCTGAACTACTGGGATCTACTGTAAATCATCTCTTGGGTTTATAGAGAATAGTGTGAAAAAGAAAAAAAAATCCAGGGAGTCACATTTCACATTTAATCTCAATGCAATAAAGGTTTTACGGGATGTGGAGCAAGAGGAAATTAGCATCATGAATTTGAAGCAGACTAATATGCATCAATTGAGTGATACTTTCACGTCAGTACTGACCAAAATCTCGGATAAATTTATCCGACACCTTGCTAATTGAAGCCATGAAGAATTAAGGCAGTTTTCAATGCAAAAGTTAATTAACACTTGAAACATGGAGGTAATTATTATGCTGAAGCATTTTTAACAAGTCAGAAAATCACAGTATTTGATGTTGTTAATGTTTCCAAGCTAGTGTTAGCATACTTAGCACAAGCCACAGAACCTTATAGTCTACTACTCAGTAGTACTTCGGTACACTAGTGCACTATATAAAGGACATTTTTAACCCAAGTACAAAATGGCTGACTTATATATGAGGTATCATGTACTGTGTAAAAGCCAATTATTTCTTCGTCCCTTAGTTCAAAGCTAAATGAACAACAGCACCTCTATCAAAATGAAGACACAATCACATCTAATGTTTATATTCCTAAGATTGCCCAAGAGTCGAGGTAACACAGCAGAAAATCTAGCCCAGATTTGCATTTGTCAAATACACAGCAGAGGTAACACATAGCCCAATTAACTTTAATAAACTAGTTAGCTAGAATAAGAAATTTAACAGCTCTCAACTGTTTTTTTCATTAGACATTAGACCTGAGGTGTTAGGTTATGGTTTTAATTTGTACTAATGTTTTTCAGAATGGTCCTTGTTATGTTGGCCTTGTCATATTCTATTATTTTTGATAGGTGTATTTCTTTAGTTCATTCTTTGCGTTTCTCTTGTAATCCTTTTACATTTAGATTGTTTCCTGTTAGATCTCTGTTTGGCATGTTCCCTAGGGCTTCTTGTTCAGTTTCATTCATGTTTATTAGGCTTTTCACCCCTTCTCTGTTCTTTTCTTCTGTATCAGCTACTCTACATTTCCTCTGATTGTTCTGCCTTCTCTTTGCCTCAGTTGCAATTTGTTCCGTCTGATTAGCTCTTCTAGTTGGCCTGTCATTTCTATACCACTGCCTTAGTGTATCTATTTACTGGTTCTCTTTGTTCCTAATTGGTTCCTTCCGTTTATCTGCCATTTGGTCCGTTTCTCTGCTCCATGCTCGTTTTCTCCATGTCTGCAGTTGCTTCTGCAGAGTTCTGTAAGTTATTTTCATTTGTGTTGTTTTTCTATTAAAAGTTCTCACTTTACTTGTTCTGCATTTGAATAATTTGCTGCCCAAACATGACAGACATATTCCCAATATGACTGCAAACAAAATAAGATAAAATAGATAGACTTTATTGATCTCACAATGGAGAAATAAAGGTGTTACAGGAGCTCTTAGTGACACACAAGTAGGGTGCAGACAGTTATGAAAAAATGTGCAATCAAAGAAGAACAAGGTAAATGTGCAAAAATTAGTAGTAATAATAGAATAAAATAAAAATTTAAAAAAGTAAAATTACTTATGTACAGTAAAAAGTAGAGCTCATTTGTATTAAAATGACAATGATTGCAGATATTTACAAAGATGCATTCTTCAGCTTTTTGTAGCTTGAGCTCTGCGCTCTGACAATGTGTGCTTACATAAGTAAAGCTTCACAGAAACAAGGAGTAACACTAGTTTGTTTATCATAGCAGAGTGCTGCTCAGTAACCCAGATCCATGACTACGTAACTTGGTTTACTTTAAGTCCTAAGTCTGCATCAGTGCTTAGTTAACATATTCCCCAAGGCATAGACCAACTTCACATAGCAGCCACAAAGACAAGCTCCCCTCTAAGTTACCAGCAGATATTACCCATCAAGACAACCATGTCCCAGCATTCAATATCAGGCTGACGTCCTGGAACCAAAGAAGATATAGAGAGGAGCTAAGCAGGGTTTATTTAGAAAGCTACACGTAAAATAAATACTGGACATCTCTCGTAAATGGTAATATACATTGGGAGCATGTGATGCATGATCACTTTTGTTCAATTTTCAAGGATCCCGACTAGTGAAGAAACTACTAATGGTAAGAAACAAAGTGTATGATATGCTACACCAGTATGTTTTTGCCTTAAATTACACAACCAGCTGATTACTGTGTGTTGTTTTGCAGATAAAAACACAGGACTCCCTCTGGTAAAAATCATGTACTGGCAAGTTTGTTAACAAATCACAATATTTTTGCTTTGAGGATCTGAGCTCAGTTTAAGCGACCATTGTTATTTTTGTACACATGTGGCGTTCCCCAAAGGTCCATCTTAGGGCCCCTCTTATTCAATATCTACATGCTCCCCCTAACTCAGATTTTAATAAACAACAACGTAAGTTATCATAACTATGCAGACGACACACAGCTATAAGTTACGATGTCACCAGGTGACTATGAACCCATTCAAGCGCTGGGTAAATGCCTAGAAGAAATCAATGCATGGATGGGCCTAAATTTTCTTCAACTGAATCAAAACAAAACTGAAGTAATAATCTTTGGACAAAAGGAAGAGCATTTAAAAGTTGGCATACAGCTTCAGTTAATACAGCTAGAAACCACCAGTCAGGCTCGAAACCTGGGTGTAGTGATGGACTCAGACCTGAACCTTCAGAGGCACATAAAGGTAGTAACTATGTCGGCCTTCTATCACCTAAAGAACATCTCCAGGATTAAAGGACTAATGTCTCAGCAGGACCTTGAAAAACTAATTCATGTGTTCATCTTTGGTAGAATTGATCACTGCAACGGTGTCTTCACAGGTCTGCCTAAAAAGTCAATCAGACAGCTGCAGTTGATCCAGAATGCTGCTGCCCGTGTCCTCACTAGAACTAAGAAAGTGGAGCACATCACCCCGGTTCTAAAGTCCTTACACTGGCTCCCTGTAGCTCAGAGAATAGACTTTAAAATACTTATTTTAGTCTATAAATCACTGAATGGCTTAGCACTAAAATACATTACAGACTTGTTGTCAGTGTATCAACCACCCAGACCTCTCAGGTCTTCTGGCTCAACTCTACTCTGCATACACAGAACCAGAACCAAACATGGAGAAGCAGCTTTTAGTTCTTATGCTCCACTAATCTGGAATAAACTGCCAGAAAACTGTAAAAGCACCGAAACCCTAAGTTGCTTTAAATCAAGATAAAAAACGTATTTGTTTAGAGTGGCCTTTGACTGGGCCATTTAGGCATGATTAGTTGTGTTTTCAGTCCAATTTTCCTTTCATTTTCTTGTCCATTATACTATTCTTTTTATTTTATTTTATTTTACTTTTTAAAATTATCTCTGTTGTTTGATTTTATCATTTGATTTGTTTTTCTGTGTCTTTATATTAACCAAGGTTTGCTTTACGCTATAAAAAGAAGGTATTTCTTGTAGGTTTTGAGAGTAAGCTGTGAAAAAAATGTCTGCTGAAGTATTCATTAATATACCATCTTGTGTTCTCTTTCTTTTTTATTAATATTGTTGTCATTATTATCCATAAACACCACCTTAGGTGCCATCAGCAGTATGTATAATATAGTTAAACTAAATGAAATGTCCCTTGTGGGCAGCATTAAAAATTGCTAATTTATCATGGTCCTCTGACATGAAATCAAATGCAGTGTTCTTTTTAATAGAACTAATAGATCAACATAATAATGTAACAAACTGCATTCTCAAATAACAATTTAAAGCCTTCAGCAAGTAGAGTATTTATTTTTGCACTGCAGCCTCTGTGTGTGTTTGTGTGCCCACATCCATTCCTGCATGCAAGACTGCAGGAAAACAAGAGAAACACTAAAGTCATGGGCGCTGTGCCCCCACCCATCAGTGCTGCAGTTTGCCTGACCTCCATCGCTTTGTCAATGACCCATCTTTGACCCCATTCCGTTACGTCACACAACCAGGAACACAAAGAAAGGTGCAAATACACCCACACTCTTTTTTATATTCAGGACAGCGTTGTATATATGCAAATTTTTGTTCAACAGAAACCCAGCTGAATAGCATGTCTGGCGGCTTTTCTTATTCGTCAGTATTTCTTTCACACCACTGCTCTGATGAAAATCCTGTGCGTACCTCGCTGTGCGTTGGTTTATTTTCAGCACAGGAGCAGAAGGGCACACACACTCAATGAAAAAGGGGAGGGAAAAAAATAAAAAAAACAAGCATGTTCCTCCATTTAACAGATTATTTGGCGGAGAACGTCAAAGCAAAATGCCAGCGAAGAAAATGTTGTCACCCTTGTTTGAGCAAAGTGAAGAGATATAACGCCTGCCTACGCAGAAACTGGAGTGGAGAAATAAATGTGCTGTGGCTTTGTAGAATAAAGCTTGACAGGTGTGCTCCGGCTAATGAAATAACTTGCTAATGTAGATGTAATAGATTGTGACAACAAATCTTCACACTCGCACTCGGAAGAGAAGGTGCTTTAGAGTTGTACAGTTTGGGATTTAATACAGAAATCAACCTTTGCTGTGGTCATAACTGTTGTGCTTCATCAGTCTGTGATGCCTGATTAATTTCAGGATATACTTTGCTGTTAGCTATTGGTGTAGGTGTTAGGAAGGAAAGCAGTTGCAAACAATCAAAAACATGCCATGTCTCTTGATGAAAAGGGGAACAAATGTGGCTCCACTGTATCCATAATTCATCAGTGGAGAAACGCATACCCAGTGGAGGTTCATGCATGAAGGTGCCCTGGGTGAGATCCTCCATCTGCTGCTCCTCCACAAAATAAAAATGCAGAAAGTCATCAAAGAGAAACTAAAAAAATCATAAAATAAAGTGCAGTTTCGCTTAGAGATCATAGCCTAGTCTCCTGATACACAAGCAGAGGCTTACAACTTCCCATTGACTGCATATGAATAACTGCTACTGCAAAATAGCAATAAAGCACTTTTTACAGTGCAACTGACAAATAAGTTATACTTGTTTGATTTGGTGCTGGTGTGCCCTCCTTTCTAATTGTACCCTGGGCAACTGCCCATATGGCCATTATCAGCAGCCATCACTGCTCTTATCTATTTTTTATGGGATTTTTTGTAGCACTTGGGGCTTTTATTTTTCTCATTTCTTCAGCAGTAAGCTGACAGGAAAGGGGTGGCGAGTGGGGGAAGACTTCCAGCAAAGGTCGCCTGGGTCAGGAGTCAAAAATTCAGCACAGCCATTTACCTTTAGATATAATCTAATTAGTGATTAAACTCAACCTGTGTTTAATTTAATAATTACCACAATAATTTCAAGGACTCATAGAGGAAAGAGAGGAGTTGTGGAAAGTCACGTTCTCAGTAGTGTCTGTGGTCATTGGAGTACTCGGGGTAATACTTTCCAACCTGGGAAGGTGGGTCCAACAGATATTTAGAGGTAAACCCCTGACGTCTTTGTTCCAACAAACTGCTAAATTACTGCATAAAACCCTTTAGGAAGCATGCCTAAAGTAAATAAAACACGACAGTCAGCATCAGTAGATAAATCAGATATATCTAAGCCAATCTAAACCTTTATACCAAAGGTAATACCAAGTCTTTGGAATCAAATGTTGCAGTGTATCCAATCAAATTGAGACCAAGAGACCAGAGTTTGTGTAGCATTCATGTACAACCCTATTAGTACACTTGTAAAACTATAGAGTACATTAAATCCTTATTGCAATAGTTGATATGGCAGTTAGTTGTAGAGTCAACACTGGTTCAGGTCCAGCTTACTTAATGACATGTAGTGCATTGTCAATGGAGCATAACTAACAATTTAAATGAGTGTAGATACACTTATAAATCAATAAAGCCTTATGTTGGTTGCATGTTTCCTCTGTATGCTGTGGGTGTATTAGTCCAGATCACTTATTTTCCAGATTCAATAAAATGTAATTTTCCCATGTCTTAGATGAGGGGTGCCCAAGTCCAGTACCCTGGAGCCACTATTCTGCAACGTTTAGATACATCTCTTCTTCAACCCACCTGAATCACATAGATTAATTTCCTCACCAGCAGGTCATTCAGCTCGGCAGAGACCTGGCAATAAGTAATTGCTTTAATTAATATCATGAATTGCTTAGATAGTCGAAGAAGAACAAAACCAGATGAAACAGACGGTAAATGAGGATAAGACGGTAAATGAGGTTTATTTCTACTGTAGACTTTGTTTAAGGAATCTTGAGTTGGAGTTGTCCAGAAGCCAGAGGAGGAGGAGGTAAACCCAGGAATCCAAGGAGAGAGAGAGAGAGAGAGAGAGAGAGAGAGTGTGTACTGGTGATGAGAATATTTACAGTGCAGTCCTTAGGAGGGAGTATTACCAGATGTTGGCAAGCAGGTAGGCAGGTCGACAGGCAGACAGGCAGGCAGGCAGACGGATAGGCAGACAGACAGAAGTCCACATAACTGAGGTTATGTTCCAGCAAAGGTCTGTATCAGCAGCTACCTTAAGAAGCCCATGAGCTCATTAGGAGAATGCGTTGCAGCTGCAGACAATGAGCTGCCAGAACCAACCAGAAGGGGAGGAGCAGAGATCCTACAGTACCCTCCCCTCAACGACTGCCTCCAGGCAATCAGAACGCTTTTCAGGATGGCGTTTGTAAAAGGACGTGATGAGAGCAGGGTCCAGGATGTGAGAACGGGGAACTCAGGTTCTCTCTTCAGGTCCATATCCTGCCCAATCCACAAGATATTGAAAACCACGCCCCCTATGCCGAACATCCAGGATACGATTGACCGTATATGCAGGGTGGTCATCAATGAGTTGAGCAGGAGGAGGGGGCTTGGTGGGAGGACTCAGAGACTGGCTTGATCTGGGAAACATGGGAAGTAGGGTGAATGTGCATGGAAGATGGTAGTTTGAGTCTCACCGCAGATGGGTTGATGATCCTCTCGATGAGAAAAGGGCCAATGAAACAGGGGGCCAACTTTCTAGAAGTATCTTTTAATTTAATATTCCTGGTGAAAAGCCAGACTCGCTGATTGATGCGGTAGACAGGTGCAGCAGAATGGTGACGGTTAGCGAACCTCTTATTTTGTTCCAGGGTGCGTAGGAGGGTCCTCCTGGTCTGTTGCCAGATCCTACGACACCAGGAAACATAATGCTGAACAGAGGGGATCAGGATGTCAGATTCAACACTGGGAAACAGCGGGGGTAGATAGCCCAGTGAAGCCTCAAAGGGGGACAAACCAGTAGCAGAGGAAGTATGTGTGTTGTGAGCATATTCGATCCATGTGAGATGTTTGCACTAAGAAGAGGGGTTGTCATGTATTACGCACCTCAAGGCAACTTCAAGTTCCTGGTTGCATCTTTCTGTCTGTCCATTAAATTGGGGGTGGTATCCAGACGAAAGACTTACGGAGGCACCAAGAGCTTTGCAAAACTCCTTCCAAACTTGCGAGATGAACTGCGGGCCTCGGTCAGAAACAATGTCCAAAGGCATGCCATGGATGCGGAAAACGTGGAGAACCAGGAGTTGGGCAGTCTCCAATGCAGACGGAAGCTTGGGTAAAGGAACAAAATGGGCTGTTTTAGAGAATCTGTCAACAACAGTAAGGATGACTGTGTTACCGTCAGATGGCGGGAGACCAGTGATGAAATCAACGGAAATGTGGGACCAGGCAGAGGGTAGGCAGAGGTTGAAGAAGACCAGCAGGGGGTTGATTAGTGTTCTTGTTTCGAGCACTTGTGGGACAAGCTGCAACAAAATCTTTAATGTTGAGGTTCATAGTCGGCCACCAGAAATACCTTTTGGTAAATGTGATCATACGAGTCACCCCAGGATGACAAGTCAATTTATTGTTGTGCACCCAATCCAGAACTTTATTGACGACAGAGTTGGGAACGAACAGCTTGCCCACTGGGCCAGTACCTGGGTCAGGTTCGGACCTCTGTGCCTCCCTGATGTCCTTTTCAATGGCCCAGGTGAGGGTGCCCACAATACAAGAATCCGGTAGGATGGAAGCTTCAGTCTTGAGTTGGTCAGAATGAGAGAACTGGCAAGAGAGAGCTTCAGACTTAATGTTCTTGGAACCGGGTCTGTAGGAGATAGAAAAATGAAAACGAGCAAAAAACAGAGACCTGGGGTTAAGTCTCTTGGCATTTTGAATGTAGGAGAGGTTCTTATAATCAGTCCAAATGAGAAAAGGGACTTCAGTACCCTCTAACCAATGCCGCCATTCCTCAAGCGCCAACTTGATGGCTAAAACTTCACGGTTGCCCACATCATAATTTTGCTCTGCTGGAGACAAGCAACGAGAAAAATAGGCACATGGATGTACCTTATCATCCAGAGGAGACCGTTGAGATAGAATAGCCCCTACTCCAATGTCAGAAGCATCAACCTCTACAATAAATTGTGCACATGGATCAGGATGGGTCAATATGGGTGCTGAAGAAAATAGAGTCTTTAATTCCCCAAATGCCCTTTCTGCCTCAGGAGTCCAATGGAACGTTTTCAGAGAGGAGGTGAGTTGAGTGAGAGGTGCAGTGACCTGACTGTAGTTCCTTATAAACCTCCTATAAAAATTTGCAAATCCCAAGAACCTTTGAAGTTTCCTGCGATCAGTTGGAGTAGGCCACTCTGCCACTGCCTTGGTTTTCTCGAGATCAGTTCTGTACCTGCCTGCCTCAAAAATAAAACCCAAAAAAGACACAGATGTGACACTGAATTTGCACTTTTCGGCTTTAACAAAGAGTTGATTCTCAAAAAGCCTCTGGAGAACTGTTCTGACGTGTTGGTGATGTTGTTCTATGTCCTGGGAAAAAATCTAAATGTCATCCAGATAAACGAAAACAAAGAGGTTGAGAAAGTCACGAAGAACAACATTAATAAGAGCCTGGAAAACAGCGGGTGCATTAGTCAACCCGAAAGGCATAACCAAATACTCAAAATGTCCTAGGGGGGGTTTTGAAAGCTGTTTTCCACTCATCACCCTCTCGGATCTGGACCAAATGGTAAGCATTGCGCAGGTCGAGTTTAGTGAAGATCTTGGCAGAATGTAATTGTTCATGTATGGAATCAATAAGTGGTAGTGGGTATTTATTTTTAATAGTGATTTGATTCAATCCTCTATAATCAATACAAGGTCTTAATGTGCCGTCCTTCTTACCCACGAAGAAGAATCCGGCGCCAACAGGGTAAGTAGACGGACGAATGATCCCAGATGCTAAAGAGTCCTGAATGTACTCTTTCATGACCTTTCTCTCGGGTCCGGAGAGATTAAAGAGTCTGCTGGATGGTAGCGGAGCGCCTGGGAGGAGATCAATAGGGCAGTCATAGGGGCGATGCAGAGGTAAAGAAAGAGCCCCTTGTTTGCTAAACACAGGTGCGAGATTGTGGTATTCAGGTGGAACTTTGGACAGATCAACAGGCTCAGAAGGTTTGAGTTGTTTGATAGAGTGAGAGACAGCAGTTCTTAAGCAGTTTTGGAGACAAAGATTACTCCATCTCTCTACTCTGCCCTCCACCCAATTAATAGCAGGATTATGTTTCTGCAACCAGGGAAACCCCAAAACTAATTGTGGAGAGATGGAAGAGACAACAAAGAACTCACCCCATTCATGATGGTTACCAGAGGTGATGATGTGAAGCTGAGGCACTTTAAATCTCACTTGAGACATGGTTTGACCAGTGATGCCAGTGACAGAAAGGGAATGGTTGAGAGGCTGAGAGGGTATTTGAAGTTTAACAACCAGATCCGAGGAAATAAGTTTCTGTTCAGCACCAGAATCAATAGAAGCGTCAACAGGAAACTTCTCTTAGCCAACAATAATAGTGACCGGAAAACACAGACGAGAGACAGGGGAAGAATGGGATATGCTCATCAAAGTCCCCTGACCTATTGACGAGCCCTCTCTTTTCCCTTCTTGGGGCATCTTGTAATAAAATGTCCTCCTTGTCCACAATATAGGCAAAGACCAGCCTCAAAACGACATTGTCGTTCCTCTGGGGAGAGTCGAGTGTGACCAATCTGCATCGGCTCCGGTTTCGCAGATCCCTCTGAAGAGGAAGTGGGTGCGTCGAGGAAAGGGGTTCGAGGCGCCAGAGAGTGCTGCCACTGTGAATTGTAGTTCCTTTCTGTTTGTCTCTCTCTTAGACGGTTGTCAATGCGGATCGATAGGTTGATTAATTCATCCAGTCTTTCGGGTTCATCTCTCAAAACCAACTGGTCCTTTACTTGATCTGCAAGGGAATTAACAAAAATACCCTTGAGTGCCGCTTCATCCCAACCCACCTCCTGCGCTGCCACCCGGAAGTCGATGGCGAACTCAGCCAACGCTCTCCTTCCCTGTTTGAGGGTGAGTATCTTCTTAGCCGCTGCCTCCTGCTGGAGTGGTTGATCGAAGACTCTCTTGAAGTGACTGAAAAAAATGGCATAACTAAGAGACTCAACAGGGTTAGATGCCAAATAGGCGTGTGCCCAGCACAGAGCAGATCCCTTTAGCGAGGTAACAATATAAGTAATCTTGGAGGCAGCAGTAGGGAAAAGGGAGGGGGAACGACTAAATGCTAATTCACACTGGAGAGAAAAACCACCAAAGTTATTAGGATTACCATCAAACAGTTCAGACGGACGGAAGTCAGGCTCTCGGATCCCAGAAGATAGAATTGTGGGTGGCTGAGGATTCTCTAAACGAACTGGAGGATTGGAAGAGGCAGGTGAGAGTTTGGTTATGTTTTCGCTTAAAGCATGAACCATACCACCAAGTTCCGTGAGATGAGAATCCATAGTCCTTTGTTGTTGCAGTAGCTGTTGAAGCATGGTTTCAGTAGATTGTAGGCGTTCCTTTAAGAAAGTCTGTTCATCATCTGAATTGTTCTTCGACATGTTAGAGGGCTGGAACATACTATCATGAGAGAATTTAAGTGCACCCTTCCATCAAACATTTTGACAGGTGGGCGGGACTTCCGGTGAGGGCGGGACTTCCGGTGGGGGGCATATGGGCGCCATGTGGTTGCCATGTGGGCAGGGGGGGTGTGTCCAAGGGGCGTAACAGTGGATGTTGATTGGTTGTCGTCATTAGGGGCGATACCTTAAATGAGTCAATTAAAACACAGGGGTGTGTTTAAGGGTGTTACGGGGAAGGCCTTAAATGAGCCAATTAAAACACACAGGGGTGTGTTTAAGGGTGTTATTAATAATCTGTATGTTTTTTTCAGGCGTTAATACATCTAAAAAACAAAACAACAAAAAAAGACATGCATCCTTTTATATTTTTAAAGGTATAATCAACTTAATGTTGACCTATCACATGAAATCCTAATAAAGGAACTGTGTAACCTGACAGAATTGTAAGTTAATTTTTGCTTTACAGCAGGACCTATTTGTTGAATATATGAGCCAGTCTAAATCCGTTCAAAATAGAAAAGACCTAAAAAAGTAAATAAAAATAAAAAATTGTGCTTCACTACATCGATGGAACGAGAAAAACCTTCAGCTTCTGCGTCAACATACTGGAAAAGCAGCTGAAAATAGGTAAGACGAATATCAGATTAACAGAAAAAAAAAAGAACATCAGTATACTGTTTCCAAGTTACAAATTGACTAGCAATGATGTGTTTGTTTTTGAATCATGAGAGACTCCATTTTAGGAAAAAAGGAATGATAATTTAAGTTACCTGTAGCTTTTCTAAAAAACATTTTTACTTTTTCATCTTAGAGTTACAGGGGGTTACAACTGTTAGGGGCGATGTCAGGAAAGGGGCAGTTACGTCTGTTTCTTAGATAACATATCACCTTTGAACTCAAGAAGGGTTTTGGTCTTAAAAACATAGGCAGCTGAAATAGGTAAGACGAATATCAGATTAACAGAAAAAAAAAAGAACATCAGTATACTGTTTCCAAGTTACAAATTGACTAGCAATGATGTGTTTGTTTTTGAATCATGAGAGACTCCATTTTAGGAAAAAGGAATGATAATTTAAGTTACCTGTAGCTTTTCTAAAAAACATTTTTACTTTTTCATCTTAGAGTTACAGGGGGTTACAACTGTTAGGGGCGATGTCAGGAAGGGGCAGTTACGTCTGTTTCTTAGATAACATATCACCTTTGAACTCAAGAAGGGTTTTGGTCTTAAAAACATAGTCTTTGCAGTTGAGAGATAGAGGGGAGTACAAATGTTTCTGTACCTCTTAAAAAATCCAGATTGTCGTCATCCTCAAGCATTGACAGTGGATCAAAAAGGTGGTTTCAGGTTTCCAAGACTTGAGCTATCACCAAAAAAAGTAATAGTAAGATCATTTAAACCCTCTAATATGCACTCAAACACAATCTCCTAAAGCAGTATACATTTCAAACTATGGCTCTATTAAATTTAATAGAATATGCATGGTAATCTCTGTTTAACTATAAATGACTTTTTTAAAGAAAATGAAATTGGAGTGCATCAGATTGTTAAAAAATTCTTCAAACTGTAAATAAGATAAATGTATACTATTAATAATGAATATTGTTTTGTACATAGTCCAGATTTATTAATCTATTGCATCACACAAAAGCAGAGGTCATTACAAGTTACTTTATTCTTTTAAATGTTTTTGTTTTATTATTATTGAATGGTTGTTGCATAGTCGTAACCAGGGTCTATTGAAAAGAAAAAACATTATAGTTGTTTTGTAGACAAATTATTTTTATACACTCAAGCACAATTTTAATCAGTTATCAGTTTTGTATCAGTACAAGGATGTTTTTTTCTATGCTTCAATAGTACTCAGTGCAGAATTCTGTTTTTGCAGTATAATTTTGACAACATTCTGAAGATTCGCATTCTTGTACATAGTATAATTGCAACGACAATCGTTTTGGAAATTCTTTGAAATGCTGTGTGTACTGATTGCTGTCGCTTCATTTAAGAAAAATTGTATCTGCTAAATTTCTATGTCACTGACAATAAACATTTATTTACTTTGTGTATTTTAAACTGGTTTCTTATTCCTGTCATTTTTACATCTTTACAGTAAGTAATCCTCTATATTTAATTTCATTTTGAAACTTTGTTTTGTATAGACACCAACTTTGGTCATGTTGCAGTCACTTTGTAGTGTCATCTATTGTCAAAACAACTTCTGTGCATTTAGAAAGTTGTATACAATTGATTATATTTCATAGAGTGCATAATATTTTGGATCCATGCTTTTGTGTGCATTCTGCTAAGTAAATGCAATAAACAGATTTCTAGAGTTTATTCTTGTTTTTAAACTTGATTTACAATAACTCAATTGACTGTGAGAGTCAGTTGAGGTATTAGTATTTTTTAATGCTATTACAATTTCTTTACACAACTATTTAGCATACACTAAATTGCTAAGCAGATATATTAGAATGCACATGCAGTACTTTTACATAACACACTGGGATTTTAAAAACAAAACAGCAACCCACACATGGCTTAATTCTTCCCTCTCAAACTTTTAAGTTCTAAGGTTTTTCATATTTTGTACATATCTAGTAATTATGGTGTATGTTATTTTTCAAACTTTTTCACTTTAAATTAATATTTGTTTAGTAAAATCAGTGGTCTAACTTTTTTACGATTAAGGTTAGATTTCAATTCAATTCAATTTTATTAATTTTAGGAATATAGCACCAGTTCAGAGCAAATGTCATCTCAAGGCAGATGATAAAACAGAGAGTTCTAAGCATGTAGCTACAGTGGTAAGTAAGGACTCCATATTAACAAGAAAAACCTCTAGTAGAACCATGCTCAGTATAAGTGGCCATCTGCTGTGATTGGCTAGCTTTAGAGGGCAGAAAGTAAACAGAAAAAAAAAACACAGAAGCACCAGTCCAGGAGTAGTTTATTTGGGAAAGAATACAGCACACACCGTTAGTGACATCACTAATACCATTAGTAGTTCCATCTAAGAAACACAATAAAACAAGAAAGCACTGAGCCAGTAGTAGTATCAATGGGATAAGAAAATTAAGAGTAAATACCTGCAGCAATAGCTCACTGGCATTATCCTTGAAAGAGACAGTTAAAGACAAAATCCCTAGGCAGAGTGTATCTTCTATGAAAACAACAAGAATGAGAACATACACTTTATTAGATTATGACACACAACACAAATACACCACACAAAGGTTTCTATTTACTGCTGCAATTTCTAGTTATGATTAAAGTTCCTTGTCAGGTTAAACACAATTTTGTGGCCTCACACATTTAAGATAATAAAAGGAATAGAAGTGTTGCACATATATTTATTCTGAACTTTTGTTATTTTATTTAGAGAGCACTCACATGTTGCATTTCTAATTTAACAAATAAATATTAAAATCGTTTAGAATTTCTTCCTTTAGGAATTTCTTTCTTTAGGAAGTGGCATAGAGAAACACTTTTAGAATTTTGACATTTTCTTATGAAGAGATGGTAAAAAATATGAGGACAAGTAGAAGGAAAACTGCAGAAACAGAATATCCACATGCTCTTTCTAGTATTTTTTTAAGGAAACATTGAACTAAAGCAGAACCATCTGCTGGAAGAGGTATGGACAGTAGAGGCAGACAAGCCATTTGGGTGCTTTCTACCAAACTGGTTTGTGTGGCTTTAAAAATGTTTTTTATTGTTGGCATTTGCCCTTTGCTTAGCTAGATGAAAGAACAATGAGCAGGTTAATGGAGACCATTAACATATAAAAATATAGTGACAAGCATGTTCATGTTATTTTTACTTGTAACTGTTTTTTTTTTTAGATGAACCTAATAAGCTATTAAAAACAAAAGCAATTCAACATAAATATAATGTCAAATAAACATTGGTATAAGACAAAATTATTGTCTCTTGTCCAACTGCTTTTTATTTCAATGCCACTTACCTCATAGTATATATATGTCAATAAACTGATCTACACTTCAGAGTTGTGCTGATTTCAGTTTAACCTTCTTGCTCATCACCAACATTGGATATTTTGAAACCTTATGAAGTTAATAAATACTACTTGAAAAGGTGTGTGTTACTCTTCTGCAGTGTAGTTTGACATTTTTAATCAAATGTTATAAAAGCCGATAAGTGGTGTTCTCAAACGGCACTTGTGAGTTGCTCAGTAACAAAACCAATTACTATTTCTTAATTCTATTTAGAGTTACCTTCACTGGTATGACAAAAACGTGTTTTTATTATTGAAATGTCATTAGTTCTTGACTAATTCTACAAACACATTCTGAAGTTTCAAATAATTTCTATAAATGAAATATACAACATTTGCTTACAGTTAACTGACTACACACCAGAATCAGGACATCTCTTCATAGCTTATAATGTTAGGCATATGTTGTACGCAGACCATGTCAATTACTATTTTCACTTAATATTAAAAGTTCTAAAAATTACATTAGCTTAGGAATTACCCTAGCTAATCAGCAACATTCACATTTGCCAAGTTATTTCTTCGTAAATAAGAATCATGAAAATGTGTTTTTTCAAAGATATCACACCTTATAATCCCATCACACTATTGAGTATGAGCCTTTTGTTTTTATTGCGTTAGAAGACATGATTCCACAATAAAATAACACTAACCAATCCTCTTCCTTACAGTTGGGCCAAAAATTATTCATATCCTGGAAAGTATAGATGTATATTTTTTTTCATTTAACTGAGAAGTTTGTTTCTCACATAAAAGGAAAAAGGCATCTCTCCAATGACAACAAAATAATTAAAATCTTTATAAAAAAATTGGCATGTTAAAATTTTTTTATGTTCTCAGTGTACATCCACAATGCTGAAAAGGAGTGTTTAAAACGTGGCAGAAGTAGTGGCAGAAGACATTTTGATGTATCCTAAAATCTCTTTAATGGCCTCATGTTTAGATTTACCTATCACGTGAATAGGATCCCACTACGGAGGCGAGAGCTGGTGTAAAGCAGCTGGTCTCCAAGCACTCTTTCTTCTCTGCCCCTCAATGTGTTGCAGTAGCAGGGCTTGTAAAACAAACCAAAAGTGTCTGAACCAATATAATCAGCACCTCTCTGACAGCATTCGTTTTTACTTCACTGTATGGCCATAAAAGTCGCATCTGAATTTGAACACAGCAATAGTGAATGACATCCGTGAATCAGTAATTCTGTGTTTAATTAATCTGTGGTTTCAAGGACTTTGATGTGTGACACAAAAAACGGAATTTTGGAACTGGAATTGAATTTTGGAATAGAAAATGAAAGTTATCAAATGGAATTTTCAATACATAGCAAAGCAATTTTCAAAGCAAACAAATTCAGTTTAAAAGCCAAGGAATTCAGTTTCAAACCATTAAATTCATTTTAATGGTTTGAAACTAGGTAAAAAACTTTTATTTGGTGGAGACTGGACTTTAGCTGTGTGTCAGAGTCAGGGCATGAATCACTTGGTCTATTTTGTTTACTTCTATCTTCGCCAAATGTACCAAGAGTAGGAGAGTTAGCTCGCAGGAGATGAAGTGCTGCCATCAAAACTAAATTTGCCGCTTTTTAAAACCACAGATATCCTTGCGTGCTTTCTAGGTTTTAGCGGCATGGCTTTCTGTCCGCTGTCAGGAGCATGTGTTCACCTCCGTTCGAGTGCACCTAACTCAGTGTGTCAGTGTCACCGTTGGTGACACAGAGTATGATGAGTGTGTTTTCGTCCAGCTTTTGCCATGTTTGGCCATAGAAAGAAGAGTAGTGACAACACAGGGACAGAAATCCTTCACGACGTGATCCAATAAAACGAATGACATTAACTGTTAAACTATTACTACATGCTGTGATCCTCTTGGGGGCACGGCGGTCTGGTTGGTAGGGCGGGGTGCCCCCCCCCCCCCCCTTGAATAGTGGTAGGTGAAACACTGCAGGTGCTTCCACAGATTAGAAGTATTCCGCCGCAGCCGTGCATATTGCATCATAAATATTTCTGCACAGCATTTTGAAATGGAGTTTCGACGAAAATTCAAACTGAAAGACTGGGGTGGTGTTCCAACTACTCATGTCTAGTTCTCTCAATCATACGCATGTCTTGTTTTTTCAGATCATTAGGTGGGTTCAGTTTTCCTTTTCAGCACATTTAATTGACAGCTGTGGGAGATTAATCAGAATGAGGCCATACGGGGTACAAAGGGTGGAGTTGTTTACGTTTTCTGAATTTTTTATTTTTAATAAAGATCATATAAAAAGGGCACCAGACAGCGATCCTTATTATTGCTATTATTTGCTTTATTTTATGTCTTTTATTTATTTTTTCTTATGTTTTTCTGTCCTCGGAAAGAACAGCAATATTAAATTGTCTATAGCTGCTTCATTCAGACTTATTGTTCACCTACTACGAAACTAAGAATAATCATTTTCATCCCATTTTTATCAGATTGGCAGTCAAATCGGACAGAGTCTAGGAGAATGTTAATACCACCACTGGAAGAGGTCAGAAGTGGTTGCTTATTAATAAGCCATCAAAAATAATTTCAGTGTTTGATTCTTTGCAATAATCCTTTTAGCTGTTATGATCCTTTCACTTTTAACTGTATAATAATTCACACCTTTTTTGAAAAAGGTGCACACCCTGGTTTAATTTCCAGTGGTTCTGTCAAGCAGCAATTTTAAGTTCGGCTTACAATAGTGTTTGGAGGGCAATTCTTTTGAAAGCAGTGTTTTTGCCTACCACTATTCAAGGGGGGGGGGGGGGGGGCACCCCGCCCTACCAACCAGACCGCCGTGCCCCCAAGAGGATCACAGCATGTAGTAATAGTTTAACAGTTAATGTCATTCGTTTTATTGGATCACGTCGTGAAGGATTTCTGTCCCTGTGTTGTCACTACTCTTCTTTCTATGGCCAAACATGGCAAAAGCTGGACGAAAACACACTCATCATACTCTGTGTCACCAACGGTGACACTGACACACTGAGTTAGGTGCACTCGAACGGAGGTGAACACATGCTCCTGACAGCGGACAGAAAGCCATGCCGCTAAAACCTAGAAAGCACGCAAGGATATCTGTGGTTTTAAAAAGCGGCAAATTTAGTTTTGATGGCAGCACTTCATCTCCTGCGAGCTAACTCTCCTACTCTTGGTACATTTGGCGAAGATAGAAGTAAACAAAATAGACCAAGTGATTCATGCCCTGACTCTGACACACAGCTAAAGTCCAGTCTCCACCAAATAAAAGTTTTTTACCTAGTTTCAAACCATTAAAATGAATTTAATGGTTTGAAACTGAATTCCTTGGCTTTTAAACTGAATTTGTTTGCTTTGAAAATTGCTTTGCTATGTATTGAAAATTCCATTTGATAACTTTCATTTTCTATTCCAAAATTCAATTCCAGTTCCAAAATTCCGTTTTTTGTGTCACACATCAAAGTCCTTGAAACCACAGATTAATTAAACACAGAATTACTGATTCACGGATGTCATTCACTATTGCTGTGTTCAAATTCAGATGCGACTTTTATGGCCATACAGTGAAGTAAAAACGAATGCTGTCAGAGAGGTGCTGATTATATTGGTTCAGACACTTTTGGTTTGTTTTACAAGCCCTGCTACTGCAACACATTGAGGGGCAGAGAAGAAAGAGTGCTTGGAGACCAGCTGCTTTACACCAGCTCTCGCCTCCGTAGTGGGATCCTATTCACGTGATAGGTAAATCTAAACATGAGGCCATTAAAGAGATTTTAGGATACATCAAAATGTCTTCTGCCACTACTTCTGCCACGTTTTAAACACTCCTTTTCAGCATTGTGGATGTACACTGAGAACATAAAAAAATTTTAACATGCCAATTTTTTTATAAAGATTTTAATTATTTTGTTGTCATTGGAGAGATGCCTTTTTCCTTTTATGTGAGAAACAAACTTCTCAGTTAAATGAAAAAAAATATACATCTATACTTTCCAGGATATGAATAATTTTTGGCCCAACTGTAAGGAAGAGGATTGGTTAGTGTTATTTTATTGTGGAATCATGTCTTCTAACGCAATAAAAACAAAAGGCTCATACTCAATAGTGTGATGGGATTATAAGGTGTGATATCTTTGAAAAAACACATTTTCATGATTCTTATTTACGAAGAAATAACTTGGCAAATGTGAATGTTGCTGATTAGCTAGGGTAATTCCTAAGCTAATGTAATTTTTAGAACTTTTAATATTAAGTGAAAATAGTAATTGACATGGTCTGCGTACAACATATGCCTAACATTATAAGCTATGAAGAGATGTCCTGATTCTGGTGTGTAGTCAGTTAACTGTAAGCAAATGTTGTATATTTCATTTATAGAAATTATTTGAAACTTCAGAATGTGTTTGTAGAATTAGTCAAGAACTAATGACATTTCAATAATAAAAACACGTTTTTGTCATACCAGTGAAGGTAACTCTAAATAGAATTAAGAAATAGTAATTGGTTTTGTTACTGAGCAACTCACAAGTGCCGTTTGAGAACACCACTTATCGGCTTTTATAACATTTGATTAAAAATGTCAAACTACACTGCAGAAGAGTAACACACACCTTTTCAAGTAGTATTTATTAACTTCATAAGGTTTCAAAATATCCAATGTTGGTGATGAGCAAGAAGGTTAAACTGAAATCAGCACAACTCTGAAGTGTAGATCAGTTTATTGACATATATATACTATGAGGTAAGTGGCATTGAAATAAAAAGCAGTTGGACAAGAGACAATAATTTTGTCTTATACCAATGTTTATTTGACATTATATTTATGTTGAATTGCTTTTGTTTTTAATAGCTTATTAGGTTCATCTAAAAAAAAAAACAGTTACAAGTAAAAATAACATGAACATGCTTGTCACTATATTTTTATATGTTAATGGTCTCCATTAACCTGCTCATTGTTCTTTCATCTAGCTAAGCAAAGGGCAAATGCCAACAATAAAAAACATTTTTAAAGCCACACAAACCAGTTTGGTAGAAAGCACCCAAATGGCTTGTCTGCCTCTACTGTCCATACCTCTTCCAGCAGATGGTTCTGCTTTAGTTCAATGTTTCCTTAAAAAAATACTAGAAAGAGCATGTGGATATTCTGTTTCTGCAGTTTTCCTTCTACTTGTCCTCATATTTTTTACCATCTCTTCATAAGAAAATGTCAAAATTCTAAAAGTGTTTCTCTATGCCACTTCCTAAAGAAAGAAATTCCTAAAGGAAGAAATTCTAAACGATTTTAATATTTATTTGTTAAATTAGAAATGCAACATGTGAGTGCTCTCTAAATAAAATAACAAAAGTTCAGAATAAATATATGTGCAACACTTCTATTCCTTTTATTATCTTAAATGTGTGAGGCCACAAAATTGTGTTTAACCTGACAAGGAACTTTAATCATAACTAGAAATTGCAGCAGTAAATAGAAACCTTTGTGTGGTGTATTTGTGTTGTGTGTCATAATCTAATAAAGTGTATGTTCTCATTCTTGTTGTTTTCATAGAAGATACACTCTGCCTAGGGATTTTGTCTTTAACTGTCTCTTTCAAGGATAATGCCAGTGAGCTATTGCTGCAGGTATTTACTCTTAATTTTCTTATCCCATTGATACTACTACTGGCTCAGTGCTTTCTTGTTTTATTGTGTTTCTTAGATGGAACTACTAATGGTATTAGTGATGTCACTAACGGTGTGTGCTGTATTCTTTCCCAAATAAACTACTCCTGGACTGGTGCTTCTGTGTTTTTTTTTTCTGTTTACTTTCTGCCCTCTAAAGCTAGCCAATCACAGCAGATGGCCACTTATACTGAGCATGGTTCTACTAGAGGTTTTTCTTGTTAATATGGAGTCCTTACTTACCACTGTAGCTACATGCTTAGAACTCTCTGTTTTATCATCTGCCTTGAGATGACATTTGCTCTGAACTGGTGCTATATTCCTAAAATTAATAAAATTGAATTGAATTGAAATCTAACCTTAATCGTAAAAAAGTTAGACCACTGATTTTACTAAACAAATATTAATTTAAAGTGAAAAAGTTTGAAAAATAACATACACCATAATTACTAGATATGTACAAAATATGAAAAACCTTAGAACTTAAAAGTTTGAGAGGGAAGAATTAAGCCATGTGTGGGTTGCTGTTTTGTTTTTAAAATCCCAGTGTGTTATGTAAAAGTACTGCATGTGCATTCTAATATATCTGCTTAGCAATTTAGTGTATGCTAAATAGTTGTGTAAAGAAATTGTAATAGCATTAAAAAATACTAATACCTCAACTGACTCTCACAGTCAATTGAGTTATTGTAAATCAAGTTTAAAAACAAGAATAAACTCTAGAAATCTGTTTATTGCATTTACTTAGCAGAATGCACACAAAAGCATGGATCCAAAATATTATGCACTCTATGAAATATAATCAATTGTATACAACTTTCTAAATGCACAGAAGTTGTTTTGACAATAGATGACACTACAAAGTGACTGCAACATGACCAAAGTTGGTGTCTATACAAAACAAAGTTTCAAAATGAAATTAAATATAGAGGATTACTTACTGTAAAGATGTAAAAATGACAGGAATAAGAAACCAGTTTAAAATACACAAAGTAAATAAATGTTTATTGTCAGTGACATAGAAATTTAGCAGATACAATTTTTCTTAAATGAAGCGACAGCAATCAGTACACACAGCATTTCAAAGAATTTCCAAAACGATTGTCGTTGCAATTATACTATGTACAAGAATGCGAATCTTCAGAATGTTGTCAAAATTATACTGCAAAAACAGAATTCTGCACTGAGTACTATTGAAGCATAGAAAAAAACATCCTTGTACTGATACAAAACTGATAACTGATTAAAATTGTGCTTGAGTGTATAAAAATAATTTGTCTACAAAACAACTATAATGTTTTTTCTTTTCAATAGACCCTGGTTACGACTATGCAACAACCATTCAATAATAATAAAACAAAAACATTTAAAAGAATAAAGTAACTTGTAATGACCTCTGCTTTTGTGTGATGCAATAGATTAATAAATCTGGACTATGTACAAAACAATATTCATTATTAATAGTATACATTTATCTTATTTACAGTTTGAAGAATTTTTTAACAATCTGATGCACTCCAATTTCATTTTCTTTAAAAAAGTCATTTATAGTTAAACAGAGATTACCATGCATATTCTATTAAATTTAATAGAGCCATAGTTTGAAATGTATACTGCTTTAGGAGATTGTGTTTGAGTGCATATTAGAGGGTTTAAATGATCTTACTATTACTTTTTTTGGTGATAGCTCAAGTCTTGGAAACCTGAAACCACCTTTTTGATCCACTGTCAATGCTTGAGGATGACGACAATCTGGATTTTTTAAGAGGTACAGAAACATTTGTACTCCCCTCTATCTCTCAACTGCAAAGACTATGTTTTTAAGACCAAAACCCTTCTTGAGTTCAAAGGTGATATGTTATCTAAGAAACAGACGTAACTGCCCCTTCCTGACATCGCCCCTAACAGTTGTAACCCCCTGTAACTCTAAGATGAAAAAGTAAAAATGTTTTTTAGAAAAGCTACAGGTAACTTAAATTATCATTCCTTTTTCCTAAAATGGAGTCTCTCATGATTCAAAAACAAACACATCATTGCTAGTCAATTTGTAACTTGGAAACAGTATACTGATGTTCTTTTTTTTTTCTGTTAATCTGATATTCGTCTTACCTATTTCAGCTGCCTATGTTTTTAAGACCAAAACCCTTCTTGAGTTCAAAGGTGATATGTTATCTAAGAAACAGACGTAACTGCCCCTTTCCTGACATCGCCCCTAACAGTTGTAACCCCCTGTAACTCTAAGATGAAAAAGTAAAAATGTTTTTTAGAAAAGCTACAGGTAACTTAAATTATCATTCCTTTTTTCCTAAAATGGAGTCTCTCATGATTCAAAAACAAACACATCATTGCTAGTCAATTTGTAACTTGGAAACAGTATACTGATGTTCTTTTTTTTTTCTGTTAATCTGATATTCGTCTTACCTATTTTCAGCTGCTTTTCCAGTATGTTGACGCAGAAGCTGAAGGTTTTTCTCGTTCCATCGATGTAGTGAAGCACAATTTTTTATTTTTATTTACTTTTTTAGGTCTTTTCTATTTTGAACGGATTTAGACTGGCTCATATATTCAACAAATAGGTCCTGCTGTAAAGCAAAAATTAACTTACAATTCTGTCAGGTTACACAGTTCCTTTATTAGGATTTCATGTGATAGG
The DNA here is from genome assembly GCF_021462225.1 of Girardinichthys multiradiatus. NCBI lineage: Eukaryota > Metazoa > Chordata > Actinopteri > Cyprinodontiformes > Goodeidae > Girardinichthys > Girardinichthys multiradiatus. The sequence continues at coordinate 31,000,919 of NC_061808.1, forward strand.
TCAACATTAAGTTGATTATACCTTTAAAAATATAAAAGGATGCATGTCTTTTTTTGTTGTTTTGTTTTTTAGATGTATTAACGCCTGAAAAAAACATACAGATTATTAATAACACCCTTAAACACACCCCTGTGTGTTTTAATTGGCTCATTTAAGGCCTTCCCCGTAACACCCTTAAACACACCCCTGTGTTTTAATTGACTCATTTAAGGTATCGCCCCTAATGACGACAACCAATCAACATCCACTGTTACGCCCCTTGGACACACCCCCCCTGCCCACATGGCAACCACATGGCGCCCATATGCCCCCCACCGGAAGTCCCGCCCTCACCGGAAGTCCCGCCCACCTGTCAAAATGTTTGATGGAAGGGTGCACTTAAATTCTCTATCATGAATTGCTTAGATAGTCGAAGTAGAACAAAACCAGAGGATGAAACAGACTCAGCACACAGGATAAGACGGTAAATGAGGTTTATTTCTACTGTAGACTTTGTTTAAGGAATCTTGAGTTGGAGTTGTCCAGAAGCCAGAGGAGGAGGAGGTAAACCCAGGAATCCAAGGAGACAGAGAGTACTGGTGATGAGAATATTTACAGTGCAGTCCTTAGGAGGGAGTATTACCAGATGTTGGCAGGCAGATAGGCAGATAGGCAGGTCGACAGGCAGACAGACAGGCAGGCAGGCAGGCAGACGGATAGGCAGACAGACAGGAGTCCCCATAACTGAGGTTATGTTCCAGCAAAGGTCTGTATCAGCAGCTACCTTAAGGAGCCCATGAGCTCATTAGGAGAATGCGTTGCAGCTGCAGACAATGAGCTGCCAGAACCAACCAGAAGGGGAGGAGCAGAGATCCTACAATTAAAGTGTGTTTGGAGGACTGATGAATCTAAAACTTGTAGGATAGTATCTCTGAGGATTGTAGTTTGACACCCTTGTCCTAGATGATAGTTTTAATGTAGAAGTAATAAATTGTACCAATGAATGTGATTCAGATGCCATAGTTTCTTATTCAAGACAGCAATAGAGTAGCATGTGAAAAGGCAGCAGTACTGCTAGTTAGACAGGATAGCTTAGTCTACCAGCCTCTCGGAGAGAAAAAAAAAGTTCATTTTACTAGATTTTAACAGGCTTATGAGGAAGCCTGCTTTCTGTTTGGGATTTATATAACTTGATGTTAAAACATACAGAATGCAATTTACTACTTACTTCCTATAAAATGTATGTTATTATTATTTTATGCTTCCTGCTTAGATAATACAAGGATATGATTTTGAGCATGTTATCTAGGCTATGTGTTGTAGTTTAGTTTTTCATTAAAAGCTTTGACTCATCCATTAAGCTTGCAAGTTTGTTTACAAGAGAAAAAAGAAAGTCCTCATGGGTCAGTGGTCCAAAAGCTGTCAGTTTTAGGCTAAAGCTAAAGCTTAAAAGGTTGTTTCTAAAATACATCCTTTCGTCTCTGACTTTTTCATCATAATAGCAGATTTAATCTGTCAAGGTAGAAACTAAATTCTAGGAAGAAACTAAATGTGGGCTGCACAGGGGCACAGTTGGTAGCGCTGTTGCCTTACAGCCTTAAGGTCCTGGGTTTGACTCCTGGTTGGGGATCTTTCAGCATGGAGTTTGCATGTTCTCCCTGTGCATGCATGGGTTCTCACCAGGTACTCTGGCTTCCTCCCACAGTCAAGACATGCCTGTTAGGTTAATTGGTCTCTCTAAATTGCCCATAGGTGTGTGAATGAGTGTGTGCATGGTTGTTTGTGTGTTGCCCTGCAATGGACTGGCGAAGTGTCCAGGGTGTACCCTGCCTCCTGCCCATTGACTTCTGGAGATAGGCACTAGCTTTCTCACGACCCACTATGGAAGAAGCGGTAAAGAAAATGACTGACTGAAATTAAATGCTAAATTATTAAGCCAGCAGCGAATTGAACTCATTCCTTGATGACCCAAGCAGCACATGTAAGTCCTTGAGGTTGGAAGGCCTCCTTGCTATCACCCTAATCTTTAGCTTCCTCCACAGATTCAAGTTAAGACTCTCTCCTGTTCATACCAAAACTCAAATTATAAGTGTCATGTTTTGTGTACTTGGGAGCAGCATTTGAGTTGAAAAGGTTTTAATGAAAAACTTAAAAATACAAAAACTTACAGGCAGGCACAAGGAGAACAGAGCTCAGAGCATGGACAGAGGACTGGACAGAACCATGAGGAAACGAGGCATAGTAACAGAAGGATCCAGCAAAGAGCAAAAAGAACCGGTGAGTTTATATACCCTGAGGCAGGGGTAGAGAAATGACAGGCAAACAAGAAGAGCTAATCAGAGGAATGGGTAGCAGCTGAGGTAGAAGAAAAGAGCAGAGCAGATAAGGGAAGACAAATGCAACCAAAATGAAAATAAAACAGAATACACATGGAACAAACGAAACCACAAGTATAAGAAGGCAACATCTAACCAATAATACAGAAGTGAACTGAATAAGACAAGAGCTAACAAGAAAATAACCAAAAAGAAAACACAGGTGAAGCACAAACACAAGTGTATCGCAACAGTAAGACAATAAAAGCCTCCCATAATGTATTAAATTTATACAAGCATTTTATCTTCTCCAATAACTAAATTTAGAAATGTACATAAAATGTATTCTGCAGTTAACATAAAGATTGTTCACTGTCACTTGATACTGTCACTTTGATGATAGGATGGGTGATGATTTCACAGTCCTCAGTTGCTGCAATTGCTTCATAGTTCTCCACTTAGGTTCGTGGAGCATGTTGAAAATTTGTCTAGTTATTAAAAAGTAGAAAAATGTCTTGGTGTTCAGTGGCAAAAAATAAAAATGCAGTATTTTATTGTACTATTCACATAATGTATATGAGCTTCCACAAGTTTTTTATTGTCGACACAACACACCTTGTAAATGTCGTAACTGTCAAGTCATTACTTGAAGTTGTATGATCATTGTAGCCTCTGTCCTGTTTCTGTGCATTTTACATTTTTTTTGTTTGTGTTTCTGTGATTCGTTAAACATCCGAGGTAGCAAAGGAGGTTCAAGTCAACCCACTGCTGTTATGTCTCTAAGCCACATCAAAATGCATAAACCTATGAGTTCCCCGATGAAAACTCAGTTGTCAAACTGATCCATAAATTGTCTGTATCAACACCAGATGTGTGGACTCGAGTCATATGACCTAGAATTCAGCCCGACTCCAGTCACAAATTTAGTTACTTTAGACTTGACTTGATGAAATCATAAAAGACTTTGGACTTGACCAGGACTTTCACACCAATAAATGACTTCATTTGTACTTGTGATTTGAAAAGACTTGATATCTTACACCAAACAGAAAGTGTGTTACGTGAAACAATGAAACCGTGCCAGGTGAGCGATCACCTGCCAATATTTCCTCGTCTTGAAGCTACAAGAATCCTGCATCTATGGTGCTGTTTACCTGTTCTTCTCCTTCATCCTACAATGGGAGCAAAGACTCCAACAGTGGTCATGTCATCCAGCAGGACGGTGTGAGCAAAGTTGAAAAAAGAAAAAAAAGCTATGCATCGTTTCATCCACACAACAAGTAGGCTACTATGCAACATAACTCTGCACCATAATGTTAAGACACTTAACATTAAGCTGTAAGATTTTAAAGTAAGATTTTACAGTAAGATTTTAAATCCAGACAGGATCAGGGGTCTCAAACCTATTTTTAATTGCATGCCAGGAGACAGTGACATGAGGGCTGCCATTTCCTGCATTGATATTAAGTATAGGTTGCAGGAGCTTCCATAGATTTATGGGCACTGTGTTGGGTGATGAACCCAATGCAAAATGCACCAAGACAGAGACAACCCTGATGTCTTCTTTAAAGTCATCATGGAAGTGTTTTTCTTAAAAAACACATACAAATGAAAAAAAAAAAAAATCCATCCATATGAATCCCCCCCTCCACCTTCACTCCGTGTCAAGCAGGTGGGTCAACCAAAATTATATATAATTTAATTTGCTCATGGTGCGACCTCGATGAGCTGGAGCACTGTCATCCATGAAGGTGACATTAGGCCTGTGTTGTTCATGCAGGGGCACAATGACTGGATAAACAATGTTATTTAGGTAGTATGGGCTTGTCACTGTACCATTTACAAAGTGTAGGGCAGTTCTGTATTGACTAGACACATCTGCCCACACTGTAACATCACCACAACCAAAGGCTCATCTGGTAACAATGGTAGCTAATTTATGGCACTCTCCATGATGTCTCCAACATCATTGGCGGCCATCATTTCTGCTCAGCGTGAATCAACTTTCTTTAGAAAACAGCAGTGAGGCCTACTGGTGCTTCATACAGCGTTAAATGCTCCCTGGCCCATGCAGGACGATGATGTCTGTGCCTGGTGGTGTAGTGAGGTACCCTTGCAGGTCATCTAGCACACAGACCACTCGGATGTAAACAGTTTTGAATGGTCTGACATGACGCTTGAGTGCCTCTCACTTCCCTTAAATGTGCCTGGAGTTAAGTGGCATTCATCATCCAGTTCTGCATTGCACTGTTCACAATGAAGCAGTCATAAGTGTGGGATGTGGCCAAAGGACATCTATTTCTCCACCTTCCTGTGACTCTTGCAGTTTCTCTGTATCTCTGTTGCAACCTGCTGATGACACTCTGAGGCGCTCTAAGGTCAGTGGCACTTCCATCTGAGAACATCTTAGTAGCATGCATTGACTTTGGACTCGACTTGGGACTTTCATGCCTTTACTTGGGAAATGACTTGAAACTTGGGTAGAAAGACTTGAGATAAAACAATCACTTGATCCCACCTCTAACCAATACCAATTACTAAATTAATAAAGTATGGTAACCACATTATGTTTTACATTTCAAAGACTTACAGCATAAGTGGACCAAACAAAGATTGCTGCAATACGTGCACATCAAAGATGCAAAGTGTGTTAATTTTTGCGTGAGATAAAGGAACGTTTCAGACTAACTTCACCACAGCAGTTTATTGAGAGTTTAAGCTCAGATCAAACTCTGTTTATATTGCAGAGATGCTGTGATTACGTGTGGCTCTATTTCTTTGTTTTTTAGAAACTATGTTTCTTAGTCTCAGTGCCTTGCAAGATAGTTTTACACTTTGGTCAGATTACAATGAAAAACTTTTATGTATTTCATTGGGACTTTATACAATAGACAAACACAAAGTGGTGCATAGTTTCAAGTGGAAGGAAATTTATATAGGGCTGCATGGTGGTGCATTTGGTAGCACTGTTGCCCTGCAGCAAGAAGGTCCTGAGTATGAATCCCAGCCTGATGTCTGCGTGTTCTTTTTATGCATTTGTGAGTTTATTATCCATAGACGATGGATGGATGAAGGAATTCTTATACAGTCTTCAATATTTCTTACAAAAAGATAATGTGAATAGTGTGCCATTTTTACTTGTAAAAAACCTTCTCTATGATTGGTCAGAAATTTCTATATCTAGGAATCCAAAGCTGAGACATATCCAAATAGACTTGCAGCCACAGACTTTGCAAATGTTCCTAAGGGAGGAAAGGTCCACAGCAGGGAGTCCAGGTGGTCCTATAGGTGCTTGATCGGGTTTAGGTGTTGGGAAGATGTTTTGGTGTGGATTTCTCATAGGGTTACTTTCCAGGCTTAAGTACAGTTGAGCGTATGGGAGTGAGCAGACAAGTATTTGGCTGAGGCAGCTGGAACTGGAGGACAACCGTGGAACCAGGTGAGAATCCAAAGAGGTTTACTCAAAGGAGGAAATGGCTCGGGAGGACAGTACATTCAAGGAACAATACCCAGGAAGCACAAAGGGTACACAAAGTAGCTAACTCATAAACTACAGAGTTCACACAAGGAGGCTTGATTACACCATTGTAAAGGACAATCAGGGGGAAAATGGTAATCTGACAGCTCCTTAAATCCACAGCAACCTAAACAGGAGATTATACACACACACACACACCTTGCTTTTACTAACATCAACTAAATAAATGTTTTCCTCACTAAAGCCTAAGAAGCTTCATCACCTACCTTCTCCAGCACTAATAGCCACATAAGCTAGTTTATAATTACAGTTTGGTTCATGTTCAAAAAGCTGAAAAATTCCAGCTTCTTAAATTAGGTCTTTCATTTTTTTTAGCAGCTCTTGTATGCTCACAGATCTGATGCTTGTTTATGTGGTCTACAGTGGTTCCACCGAGATATAGCCAAGCTCAAAAACATATCAGCTGAGATAAACAGACCATGTGTAAGAAGATCTAACAGTGAAATCAATAGCATATACCTCTGTTCTCACGCAGCCCTCTTGTCAAGCAGCAAACAGAAAGGGCAGAGAGTTTGACTCCATAATACTGTCCCACCTTTTCAAGAGAATAAATCAATACCGATAGCATTTCCCTTTCACTTAGTTAAAAATGGCTATTACTGGACTAATTTGTGGATTGGTGTATTCAGATCCATTCAATTTTACAATACCACATTTCAGTTTATTTTATTGGAATTTTATGTGACAGCCTAACACAAAATATATCCATATTTTTATTATGAATATAAATATGAAAAGTGTGGCATGCATTTAGTCTCCTTTACTTTACTTTACTTTACCCCTAAGTAAAATCCAGTGCAACCAACAACATAGTAAGTAAACAGTCCTCCTGTGTGTATTAAATCTCAGTTTAAATCCATATCTGTCCAGGGTGGATCTTGGGTCGGACCAAAGCGCAGACAAGAGCTCGGTAGCCGCATCATAGTTTATTCTTAAAAAAGGTCAAAACGTAACAAAAACACTGCAGGTATGAATCCAGAGACAAATCCAAAACTTTCAAACACTGCAGGTACTTTGGCAAAACGTAGCATAAGCGAAGCAAAAACAAAACATAGTCATGGTAGGGAAAGGGGCAATCAACAGAATAACAGAAGAAACCAGCCCAGAACAGAGACACCAAACCAACTAATATACTGGGGAAATAACCAAAGCAGATAATCAATGGAACAGGGAACAGGTGCGACAAGGGGGCAGGGAAGGAGCAGGAACAGGTGAAACAAATACAAAGGCTGAGGAAGAGTGAAAGGACAGAAAACACAAACTAAGCAAGAGAATAAATCAGAGGAGGACATAAAGAACTAAAATAACTATGAACTAAAGTAAACAGAGAAACTAGAGGGGAACATAGAAACAATAACCTAAGAAATAAACAAAGAGCCATAAGGAGAATCTAAATTACAAAATAAACCATCACAAGAACCCACAAAGATCAAAATGTCACTCCATGACATAACACCCCCCTCAAGGTCGGATTCCAGACGACCTCTGGGAACTAACAAGAGTTAAAAGCAAAACAACCCACCCAGGGTGGGCGGAGGGAGGCCGTGGGAGGAGGGCCAGAGTCCAAAACAAAAGTAACTCCCAATAAACAAAACTAGAGTCCATAATCTCCAGGGGCGAGAACAAAAATCCAGGAGGCCGATGATCAGGGGACCTGCGACGACAAAGCCAACGACGAAGGAGCTGATGATCCGGAGGACGGCAATGAAGTAGCCAATGAAAAGGCTGACAGTCAGGAGGCCGGCAGCGTCGAAGCCAGCGCTGAAGAAGCCGGTGTTCTGGAGGCCTGCAGCGACGTAACCAGCGATGAGGCCGATGATCCGGAGGCCTGCAGTGGAGGAGCCAACAAAGAGGCAGGCGCCTCAGACACCTGCGGCGAGGAAGCAGGCGCCTCGGAGACCTGCGGCGAGGAAGCAGGCGCCTCGGAGTCTGGCAGTGGAGATGCCAGGCAAACCCATGAAGTGAGGAGTCAGGCAGTCTATGACATGGCAAGATCCTTAGAGACTTGAACCTGGCGTCCAGCGTGGACCCAGGCTTAGAGTCGTAAGGTGTATGGTCAGGAGTACAATCAGTCAAAAAGTCAGTCGTCAAATAGTCGAGCTGTGGTGTGTCAGGCTCAGAGTCAGGCTCTGGTGTGTCAGGCATAGAGTCAGGCTCTGGTGTGTCAGGCATAGAGTCAGGCTCTGGTGTGTCAGGCATAGAGTCAGGCTCTGGTGTGTCAGGCAAAGGGTCAGGCTCTGGTGTGTCAGGCATAGAGTCAGGCTCTGGTGTGTCAGGCATAGAGTCAGGCTCTGGTGTGTCAGGCAAAGGGTCAGGCTCTAGTGTGTCAGGCAAAGGGTCAGGCTCTAGTGTGTCAGGCAAAGGGTCAGGCTCTAGTGTGTCAGGCATAGAGTCAGGCTCTAGTGTGTCAGGCAAAGGGTCAGGCTCTAGTGTGTCAGGCAAAGGGTCAGGCTCTAGTGTGTCAGGCAAAGGGTCAGGCTCTAGTGTGTCAGGCAAAGGGTCAGGCTCTAGTGTGTCAGGCATAGAGTCAGGCTCTAGTGTGTCAGGCAAAGGGTCAAGCTCTAGTGTGTCAGGCAAAGGGTCAGGCTCTAGTGTGTCATGCAAAGGGTCAGGCTCTAGTGTGTCAGGTAAAGGGTCAGGCTCTAGTGTGTCAGGCATAGAGTCAGGCTCTAGTGTGTCAGGCAAAGGGTCAAGCTCTAGTGTGTCAGGCAAAGGGTCAGGCTCTAGTGTGTCAGGCAAAGGGTCAGGCTCTAGTGTGTCAGGCAAAGGGTCAGGCTCAGGTGTGTCAGGCAAAGGGTCAGGCTCTAGTGTGTCAGGCAAAGGGTCAGGCTCTAGTGTGTCAGGCAAAGGGTCAGGCTCTAGTGTGTCAGGCATAGAGTCAGGCTCTAGTGTGTCAGGCAAAGGGTCAGGCTCTAGTGTGTCAGGCAAAGGGTCAGGCTCTAGTGTGTCAGGCAAAGGGTCAGGCTCTAGTGTGTCAGGCAAAGGGTCAGGCTCTGGTGTGTCAGGCAAAGGGTCAGGCTCTGGTGTGTCAGGCAAAGGGTCAGGCTCTGGTGTGTCAGGCAAAGGGTCAGGCTGTAGTGTGTCAGGCAAAGGGTCAGGCTGTAGTGTGTCAGGCAAAGAATCAGGCTGCAGTGTGTCAGGCAAAGTCAAAAAGTCAGTCCGTATTTCCAGTAACACCCCCCAGAGGAAACTGAGCAGGTGCTCTGGACCAGGTCATGAAGGTAACCCGACCACGGGCTCCTCCGAAGCATGGTGTGGAAGTGAAGGCAGCCCGCCCACGGGCTCCTCCGTGTTGTGACGATGTTCTGTAGACCCGGCGGCGGCCGGCTGAGGCTCTGTAGACCCGGCGGCGGCCGGCTGAGGCTCTGTAGACCTGGCAGCGGCCAGCCGAGGCTCTGTAGACCCGGCGGCGGCCGGCTGAGGCTCTGTAGATCCGACGACAGCCGGCTGAGGCTCTGTAGGCTTGGCTGCATGCTGTGAGTCCTGAGGCTTGGCTGCCCTAATGGCCACGAGAAGAGGGTCAAAGGGACCTCCAGCGGAGAGTGGAGCTGGAGCGTCTAACCATCCCACAGCAAGAAACTCAGCCTGAAGTAATGAGTGCACCTGGTCCAAATCCTCTGGGTGATCCATTAGATGGAGCACGAATCTACAGCAACGATTCCTCATAGGTTTTGTCTTTATTTCCTCCAGCACGGCTTCAATACTACTCGGGGCTGGAGGCTGTACTGGCGGCTGAAGAACAGCAGAGGGCATGACGAGCTCAGGGGCTGCTGCTCCTGCTGTAGAATGCTTGCGGCGCCGGCGACATCTCCGACGAGACGGGGCAGGATTCAAACTGGGAGAGTGTGCTGCAAGCAACTCTGGCTCCGAAAACGAGGAGGAAAAACAGACTGGAGCCAGTAACTTACTCCGGGGATGAGGAGAGGGTCTGTGGTGCAGCGGACCGGTACCCGGAAGGGGAATGGCCAGCCTGGAGCCCCAAAACGGTGACCGCTGCTTTCTCTCCTCTGCAGCCTGACAAGAGCTCTTCTCCGCTTCCCGTCTCAGGTACTCCCACAGAGTAATCACACTGCTTGGTCCATCTGGCTGGTTCCTAATGTCGAAGAAGGATCTTGGGTCGGACCAAAGCGTAGACAAGAGCTCGGTAGCCGCATCATAGTTTATTCTTAAACAAGGTCGAAACGTAACAAAAACACTGCAGGTATGAATCCAGAGACAAAATCCAAAACTTTCAAACACTGCAGGTACTTTGGCAAAACGTAGCATAAGCGAAGCTAAAACAAAACATAGTCATGGTAGGGAAAGGGGTAATCAACAGAATAACAGAAGGAACCAGCCTAGAACAGAGACACCAAACCAACTAATATACTGGGGAAATAACCAAAGCAGATAATCAACGGAACAGGGAACAGGTGCGACAAGGGGGCAGGGAAGGAGCAGGAACAGGTGAAACAAATACAAAGGCTGAGGAAGAGTGAAAGGACAGAAAACACAAACTAAGCAAGAGAATAAATCAGAGGAGGACATAAAGAACTAAAATAACTATGAACTAAAGTAAACAGAGAAACTAGAGGGGAACATAGAAACAATAACCTAAGAAATAAACAAAGAGCCATAAGGAGAATCTAAATTACAAAATAAACCATCACAAGAACCCACAAAGTCCAAAATGTCACTCCATGACAATATCTCCTGTAAAGGGCTCAGAGTTTTGTTAGAGAATATTAAAGAACAAACACCATCATAAAGTCTAAGGAACACAACAGACAGGTCAAGGAGAAGGTTGTGGAGAAGCTTAAAGCAAAGTAAGGTTATAAAACAATATCCCAAGCTTTGATCATTTCACAGAGATCTGTTCATTATCAGTAATCTGAACATGGAAATGGTATGACACAGCTCCAAACCTACCAAGACAAAGCTGTCTATCTAAACTGACAGGTTGGGTAAGGAGAGCATTAATTCACGAAGCAGCCAAGAAGATCATGAGAACTCTGGAGGAGCTGCAGAGATCCACAGGTCAGCTGGCAGAATCTCTTTACTGGACTATTTGTCATGGACCTGAAAATTTTTTTTACACTTAAGCCCAAAGGGGGTTTGTGAAGTTTGAGCTCAATATAACATGCACCAATCTAACTGAATTTTTCTGAGAATTGACATACTCTATCTAAACAATCATAATGTTAATAATTGTTTTCAAATTAGAGTGATAATTCTGGTCTTCCTTTGCTGCTGGTTGAGTAAAACCTGGGTGGATTGCGACAAAATGTATTTTTTGGAATCTGTGTGCTCTCTGCTTACAGCAGACTTGCTGGTCGTGTGTGTACAGGTCCTTCTCAAAATATTAGCATATTGTGATAAAGTTCATTATTTTCCATAATGTCATGATGAAATTTTAACATTCATATATTTTAGATTCATTGCACACTAACTGAAATATTTCAGGTCTTTTATTGTCTTAATACGGATGATTTTGGCATACAGCTCATGAAAACCCAAAATTCCTATCTCACAAAATTAGCATATTTCATCCGACCAATAAAAGAAAAGTGTTTTTAATACAAAAAACTTCAACCTTCAAATAATTATGTACAGTTATGCACTCAATACTTGGTCGGGAATCCTTTGGCAGAAATGACTGCTTCAATGCGGCGTGGCATGGAGGCAATCAGCCTGTGGCACTGCTGAGGTCTTATGGAGGCCCAGGAAGCTTCTATAGCGGCCTTTAACTCATCCAGAGTGTTGGGTCTTGAGTCTCTCAACGTTCTCTTCACAATATCCCACAGATTCTCTATGGGGTTCAGGTCAGGAGAGTTGGCAGGCCAATTGAGCACAGTGATACCATGGTCAGTAAACCATTTACCAGTGGTTTTGGCACTGTGAGCAGGTGCCAGGTCGTGCTGAAAAATGAAATCTTCATTTCCATAAAGCTTTTCAGCAGATGGAAGCATGAAGTGCTCCAAAATCTCCTGATAGCTAGCTGTATTGACCCTGCCCTTGATAAAACACAGTGGACCAACACCAGCACCCCAGACCATCACTGACTGTGGGTACTTGACACTGGACTTCTGGCATTTTGGCATTTCCTTCTCCCCAGTCTTCCTCCAGACTCTGGCACCTTGATTTCCGAATGACATGCAGAATTTGCTTTCATCCGAAAAAAGTACTTTGGACAACTGAACAACAGTCCAGTGCCGCTTCTCTGTAGCCCAGGTCAGGCACTTCTGCCGCTGTTTCTGGTTCAAAAGTGGCTTGACCTGGGGAATGCAGCACCTGTAGCCCATTTCCTGCACACGCCTGTGCACGGTGGCTCTGGATGTTTCTACTCCAGACTCAGTCCACTGCTTCCGCAGGTCCCCCAAGGTCTGAAATCGTCCACAATCTTCCTCAGGGTCCGGTCACCTCTTCTCGTTGTGCAGCGTTTTCTGCCACACTTTTTCCTTCCCACAGACTTCCCACTGAGGTGCCTTGATACAGCACTCTGGGAACAGCCTATTCGTTCAGAAATTTCTCTCTGTGTCTTACCCTCTTGCTTGAGGGTGTCAATAGTGGCCTTCTGGACAGCAGTCAGGTCGGCAGTCTTACCCACGATTGGAGTTTTGAGTGATGAACCAGGCTGGGAGTTTTAAAGGCCTCAGGAATCTTTTGCAGGTGTTTAGAGTTAACTCGTTGATTCAGATGATTAGGTTCATAGCTCGTTTAGAGACCCTTTTAATGATATGCTAATTTTGTGAGATAGGAATTTTGGGTTTTCATGAGCTGTATGCCAAAATAATCTGTATTAAGACAATAAAAGACCTGAAATATTTCAGTTAGTATGCAATGAATCTAAAATATATGAATGTTAAATTTTCATCATGACATTATGGAAAATAATGAACTTTATCACAATATGCTAATATTTTGAGAAGGACCTGTATATATGACGTGCTGAAAGGATGACGAAGACTTATTGCACAAACAGCTTCCACAAAAACAGCGGCAACCACCGTGGCAGGCTTCTATGGCTGGTCTGACACCTTCTGGCATCCTCACGGAATCCCCTGGCTCCCTCCGACATGGTGTTGCATTGGCGGCTGCAGCTACAGCACGCTGTCTTCTGACAGGCAGCGACATGCTTCTGCCGGCCACAGCCACAAATTGAGCACGGCCCTGCTGTTCCAGCGCCACCCCACAGATAAAACCCCGCCCCCTCATTTGCATATAAGAACAAGAAATAAAAAGCTAAAAATGAAAAACGGGGTTAAAAAGTAAAAATCACTGAAATACGTAAAGTAGCTTTACAAAATAAAAGTGTCAGAAAATAAAACTACATCATGAAATAAATAAATAAATCTTTAAGTAAATTAAATAAATCTTGAAATTAATTAAATAAAACAAGATAAAAATTTATTTTAACATAATTATTTTGTTTTATTTCATGGGGATATTTATTTATTTCATGGGATATTTGTTAATAGTTTATCAATAGCAGTATTTATTTATTTAATTTTGAATGAAACTGCTCTCCATGGGATTTCCAGCCCGACCATGAGCTCTATCTATACTCAACCCTCAGCTACAGTAACAACAGCCCACACATGCTTAAAATGATAAAATCGCGGACATTTCCGGGGACAGCTTAACCTGAAGACATTCGCTCCTAATAATAATCATAAAGAAAGAAACATATAACAAGCCCAAACAAACCGTCACATATTTTTAAGTGTTTTATAACTTCCTCCATTGTGTGATATGTGCTAATGGTCTGGATTTGTGCTGAACAAAACAAATGGCAGTACATATTGATCCACCTTGTTTATCCACCAATTAAACTCCCAAAACTTTAGCTTCGTTGTTATAAAGTTATGACCCTTCGTCAACAACACAGGCGGCCCTTTCTGTGTTGACGTCACGTCTGCCAACTCCCGCAGCTGGTGATCTGCGCCACCTTCTGTTCAAATTTGCGCGCGTCACGTGGTTGAAGTAGTACAAGGTATTAGGTATTTGCCTGCTCTGCTGGGAGCAACAAACGGCCATGCCTTGCATGGCCTTCGCCCGCACCCGTGGGCTTGGAACCCTAAAAATGTTGAACTGTCCCTTTAAATAATAAAGGCTTTGTGTTTGTATCTATTATGTCTGGGTCTAGCCATTTAAACTAAAACAGTTAGTGTGGCATAGAGCTAGCTCAACACCCCATAGATGTCGAACATTGCCAACATAAGGCATTTGATCCACCAAACTGTTCAGTTTAATGGGAGCAATGTTTTGCCACTCTGGACAAGAACTAGCTCTAAATTCAGTTTAGACAAGATAAAATGAATGAATTCATGTTCGTAGTTCTAGTTGTTGGGACCTACAGCCATGGATTTCCACGTTAAAACTCCAGTACAGACTTTTCTGAAACTTTTCAAAATAAAGTGCATTAACCTTCTTCCAGCACAGCCAGGAAAGGGGATAACTGCGGACTTCCTGTGGCTCTATTACCCAAAATAAAGCACAACTGTGAAGGGGGAAGAGGGGTAGCAGAGGACTTCCCAGTGATGCCACTGCCCGTATAAGACCCCCACCCTTCCCACATATCGGTCTCTTCCACGCGGCCTTGCAGAGGGACCGGATAGGAGAGGAAAGCGCGCTGATGTCTTTTGCTGGCAAAAAGACATAAAGTCAACTGGATCCAAAGCCATACGATCATCGGTCATATGCAAAGTTAAGTAGAATGAAATACTGTCTGTGTATCCGGTATTTTCATTCATGAACGGGGATAATTAAGGTACAAGCATTGCTGACTGTCTCTCCGAGGCCCCGCAGACGCAAACGGTGTTCAAGAAAAGCCCCGGCAAGGACGCAGTCTCTCAGCCTGAAGGAAGACGGTAGAAACCGCAGCGGACAGGCCGAGCCGCCAGCTCTCTGGAGCTAACTATTGTTTACAGAGCAAACGCAGAGGTTAGCTACCGAGCCAACCGCTTGTTGACTGGATACCTTCTTCAAACTTCGCCCTTGGACAACATTCCCTCAACAGGTTCAGAGGTTAGGTTTGGGCAGATTAACAGATAGGTTTAGGATGAAATGATCTAAACGTTTTCATGTTATGAAGTTTGTTTTGTGGAACTCGGCTATCTTTGTGCTAGCATGCTATCTGTAGCACACAGGCCGGTTCGTGTTCTTTGTATGTTTTAAAGTTAAGATAAACTTTATTTAAAGGGTGGTTTTAACCAGAACATTGCTCATAACGCGCCGTCCGCGCTTATGCATTTTAAACCTTTTATTACCCCTGGTATTTTAAAGGTATGTGTTGATTCTGGTGTCAAGCTATCAGCTTCTTTGTTAGCTCAACGACTAGCCGGTAAGGACACGTGGTAGCACTAAGACTATTAAACAGAAATGTTGTTGGTTTTCAAGCTAGTGAATAATCGTCCCTGAACATCATTTACTAGATTTGATAACTAAGGATACACCATTAAGCCCCATTTCTCCAGAAAGATTTGGCTCTTTTCCAAAATACCCCTTTTATAATCTTTCTAAGAATATTATTTCAATAACTAAAGGCAGCTAAGTAGACACCGTTGTGAAATGGTCACCCAGAAGGTTGGCTTTATTCAGCAGATCATTATTTAAAACATTATTTTATTAAAATAATATTTTATCTGATCTTGCATTGTGAATGGTTGTCTAGTCGCTGATTATTGCCTAAGTTAGTTCCAAGACTAATTTAACTTCATTTCCAGATTCTTCAAGATAATCCTTGGTTCGTTCGTTCGTCGTCTTCCGCTTATCCAGGACCGGGTCGCGGGGGCAGCAGACTCAGCAGAGACGCCCAGACGTCCCTCTCTCCAGACACCTCCTCCAGTTCCTCCAGGGGAAGCCCAAGGCGTTCCCAGGCCAGCCGAGAGACATAGTCCCTCCAGCGTGTCCTGGGCCGTCCCCTGGGCCTCCTCCCGGTGGGACGTGCCTGGAACACCTCCCGAGGAAGGCGTCCAGGAGGCATCCGGTATAGATGCCCGAGCCACCTCAACTGGCTCCTCTCGATGTGG
Source organism: Girardinichthys multiradiatus (assembly GCF_021462225.1). Lineage (NCBI taxonomy): Eukaryota > Metazoa > Chordata > Actinopteri > Cyprinodontiformes > Goodeidae > Girardinichthys > Girardinichthys multiradiatus. Next base: position 31,016,761 of record NC_061808.1, read on the forward strand.
AGGAGCAGCGGCTCTACTCCGAGCCCCTCCCGGATGGCCGAGCTCCTCACCCTATCTCTAAGGGAGTGCCCGGCCACCCTACGGAGGAAGCTCATTTCAGCCGCTTGTATCCGTGATCTCGTTCTTTCGGTCAGGACCCAAAGTTCATGGCCATAGGTGAGGGTAGGAACGTAGACCGACCAGTAAATTGAGAGCTTTGCTTTTGGGCTCAGCTCTCTCTTCACCACAATGGACCGGCACAGCGCCCCCATTACTGTGGCAGCTGCACCGATCCGTCTGTCGATCTCCCGCTCCATTCTTCCCTCACTCGTGAACAAGACCCCGAGATACTTAAACTCCTCCACTTGAGGCAGGAACTCCCCTCCAACCTGAAGAGGACAAGCCACCCTTTTCCGGTCGAGTACCATGGCCTCGGACTTGGAGGAGCTGATCCTCATCCCAGCCGCTTCACACTCGGCTGCGAACCGCCACAGCGCATGCTGTAGGTCTTGGCTAGAGGGGGCCAGCAGGACCACGTCATCCGCAAAAAGAAGAGACGAAATCCACTGGTCCCCAAACCAGACCCCCTCCGGCCCTTGGCTGCGTCTAGAAATCCTGTCCATAAAAGTTATGAACAGGACCGGCGACAAAGGGCAGCCCTGCCGGAGTCCAACATGCACTGGGAACAGATCCGACTTAGTGCCGGCAATGCGGACCAAACTCCTGCTCCGCTCGTACAGGGACCGGATGGCCCCTAATAAAGGGCCCCCGATTCCATACTCCTGGAGCACCCCCCACAGGGCATCACGAGGGACACAGTCGAATGCCTTCTCCAGGTCCACAAAACACATGTGAACCGGTTGGGCAAACTCCCATGAACCCTCGAGCACCCTGTAGAGGGTATAGAGCTGGTCCAGTGTTCCACGGCTGGGACGAAAACCACACTGTTCCTCCTGAAGCCGAGGTTCGACTATCGGTCGGACTCTCCTCTCCAATACCCTGGCGTAGGCCTTACCAGGGAGGCTGAGGAGTGTGATCCCCCTGTAGTTGGAACACACCCTCCGGTCCCCCTTCTTATAAAGGGGGACCACCACCCCAGTCTGCCAGTCCAGAGGCACTGTCCCCGACCGCCACGCAATGTTGAAGAGGCGTGTCAACCATGACAGCCCTACAACATCCAGAGACTTGAGGTACTCAGGGCGGATCTCATCCACCCCCGAAGCCTTGCCACCGCGGAGCTTTTTAACCACCTCGGTGACTTCAGCCTGGGTGATGAAAGAGTCCAACCCCGAGTCCCCGGCCTCTGTTTCCACCACGGAATGCGTGATGGCAGGATTGAGGAGATCCTCGAAGTACTCCTTCCACCGCCCGATAATGTCCTCAGTCGAGGTCAGCAGTCTCCCGCCCCCACTATAAACAGTGTTGGCAGAGCACTGCTTCCCCCTCCTGAGGCGTCGGACGGTTTGCCAGAATCGCTTCGAGGCCAACCGGTAGTCCTTCTCCATGGCCTCACCGAACTCTTCCCAGGCCCGAGTTTTTGCCTCTGCCACAGCCCGGGCCGCAGCACGCTTGGCCTCACGGTACCCGTCAGCCGCCTCAGGAGTCCCACAAGCCAACCACAGCCGATAGGACTCCTTCTTCAGCTTAACAGCATCCCTTACTGCCGGTGTCCACCACCGGGTTCTGGGATTGCCGCCACGACAGGCACCGCAGACCTTACGGCCGCAGCTATGGGCAGCAGCATCGACAATAGATGCAGAGAACATGGTCCACTCTGAGTCTATGTCTCCAAAATCCCCCGGGATCTGGTCGAAGCTCTCCCGGAGGTGGGAGTTGAATACATCCCTGGCCGAGGGCTCCGCCAGGCGTTCCCAGCAGACCCTCACTATGCGCTTGGGCCTGCCGAGTCTGTCCGGCTTTCTCCTCCTCCAGCGGATCCAACTCACCACCAGGTGATGATCAGTGGACAGCTCAGCCCCTCTCTTCACCCGAGTGTCCAAAACATGCGGCCGAAGGTCTGATGATATGACAACAAAGTCGATCATCGACCTCCTGCCTAGGGTGTCCTGGTGCCAAGTGCACTGATGGACACCCTTATGTTTGAACATGGTGTTCGTTATGGACAATCCGTGACTAGCGCAGAAGTCCAATAACAAAACACCACTCGGATTCAGATCGGGGAGGCCATTCCTCCCGATCACGCCTCTCCAGGTGTCACTGTCGTTCCCCACGTGGGCGTTGAAGTCCCCCAGCAGAATAATGGAGTCCCCAGGAGGGGCACTATCCAGCACCCCCGACAGGGACGCCAAGAAGGCAGGGTACTCTGCACTACCACTCGGCCCGTAGGCTGAAATGATAGTCAGAGACCTCTCCCCAACCCGAAGGCGCAGGGATACAACCCTCTCATCCACTGGGGTAAACCCCAACACGAGACGGCTGAGCTGGGGGGCAACAAGCAAACCCACACCAGCCCGCCGCCTCTCCCCGTGGGCCACTCCAGAGTAGAAGAGAGTCCAGCCCCTCTCAAGGAGATGGGTTCCAGAGCCCACGCTGTGCGTGGAGGCGAGCCCGACTATTTCTAGTCGATATCTCTCGACCTCCCGCACAAGCTCAGACTCCTTCCCCCCCAGCGAGGTGACATTCCACGTCCCTAGAGCCAGCCTAAGCATCCGGGGATCGGGCCGTTGAGGTCTCCACCTTCGTCCGCCACCCAATCCTCTTTGCACCGGTCCCTCACGGTTCCCCCTGCAGGTGGTGGGCCCACTGGAGGATAATCCTTGGTTCTCAAACATAAACATTGCATGGTAATGTTGCATCACTCTTTTTGGTCATGATTTCCAATCATCAACTTGTTTATATTGTACATAGCCCATTAGTCTTCATTATTCTTTAATTCTGCTTGGTAGTTTAGTTGGATTGTGTTAGCATAGTAAAGAGTTTGTTGATTGAAAAATGTTTGACTTTGAGTTGACTTATTTTTGTTAATAAATTCTTGTATTTTAAGAAATTGTGTGAATTCATTCCATATATGTGCAGAGTTTATGCTGTTCAATAATGCCAGAGCTCGTCTCACACCTTTAAATTCTGTCCTAATACCATCGCCTTAATGGGGCTGGTATTCACAGGACAATCCTTAACAGACCGAAATATTATTTGATAAAATATTAATATTAAATACTAATATTAAATAATATTCTCAGATTCATATTTACAACATAGTTCTTGCTCATTTGTCATAATTTATTTGACAAAGTTTGAAAATACGTAAGTAAAGATGTCATTTGTCAGTTAACATTTCGATTAGGTCATCCCCTTTAGCATTTGTATGCTAGGATTTTTCATCTGACTACCTAGGCCGAGGAGGTAATGTTTTTGTCCTTTCATTGTCTTCCTGGAAGGTGAACCTCCGTCCCATTCTCAAATCGCAGGCAGGCCGACAGGTTTTGCTCAAGAACGTCCCTGTGTTTAGCATTATCCATCTTTTCCTCCACTCTGACCAGTTTCCCCACAGCATGATTCTGCCTCTGCCGTGTTTCACTGTGGAGATGGTGTTCTTGAGGTGATGGGATGTATTAGGTTTACATCAGACAGAGCATTTCATTGAAGGCTGTAAACTCCGTTTTAGTGCACTGCTGTAGCTTGTAAAATCTTCAGCCCTGTAAAGACGACATCTGAGCTGTTTTTGACCACTTACCTGTACGATGATCTGAGATACAAGTTAGAAACATCACCCATTGTATTGACTTTCATGCATTTTTATTAATTGGTACTTACCCTAACCTTGACCAAAACTTAATTCCCACCGTACCTCAATATCTAACCCCTAAGCCTAAAAAAAGGGGTCAGCCATATTAGGACTGGACTTTGGTCCCTATAAGGTCCATCACTCTTCCGAGGGTTAGTTAATATACCAGAAAATGTCCTAAATATGGCAACCTTGAAGAAAATGTTATTATATTTTGAATAAAATAAAAAGAAATTGTAGTTTAATAACAGAGATGCAATTATCTAGCCTTAAATACCAAATTGATTAAAAGATGTCAACAACGGAAGACTTGTCCATCCCATCCAGCCTTACGTGTTCAAGCCAGAGTCTGACCCAAAGTGACAGGTGAATGAAGATGATGAACCTGTAGAACTGTGCCTTCAAATAAGTGAATTACAATGGTGTGTAATTACTGTATTTACACCCTTTCCATCCATACCAAGTAACTTCATTAAGAAGTGCAGTTTACACTTCGAAGAGGTTCTGATGCAGGGGGACAGTGAAATGAATTGTGTGGGTAAATACACCCAACCACCGACTTATCCACTTGCAGTGTAGGCATACTTGAGCTTGGACTAGAAAATCTCAGCAATATTCAAAAATGGTGAATTCGCTAAATTGATTAGCTAGAAGTCAATTACCTTGTTTAGCAGTTCAGCAGCAAATTTGGTCACATAATAGTTAAAAAAACATAATAGAGAATAGAGAAAACTGAATGGATTGAAGAATATAACCCAATCAGAATATAAAGATATCAACACAGAATGTGGAGTAAATACAACTTTTCTTCACTCCTACAGACCCCAAGTACACAACAAAATGGGCTAAAAAAGTGGATTTTGCACAATATGTCCCCTTTGAAGCAACACCGCATTATTTTGGTAGATGGTAGAAAGGCCCCAAAGGAAAATGTGTACCATTAAACCTCTTGTGGTCTGGAGGGATGTCAATTAAATACCTGAAAAATAAAATCTTCTACAGTAATAAATTGAGAAAATGTAAATAAAGGAACCACAAACACACACACACAACCTGGCCACTGTGCAGCAGGGTCAAAAGAAATTGCTCAATTTGTAGATAATAGTTTAAAATCTTACAGTTTGGTGAAAAGGTGGGACACTGACTGCTCATAAGTAGTGTCATACAACCCACCATTGATCCTCCTATATATAAGATCTTTTTCTAAGAGTGAAATACCTGTGTACATTCAGATTTGTATTTTATGCTAGCTTTTATTGGTTCGAGATCTATATGACTCTAAAAGAGAACCAGATGATTGTTTATGTGATCAGCTAACAGATGGCATATACTGAACGTTCTTCAGAGATTTCTGTCCACTTCCAAATATCAAACACAGAATAAATACAGATGTGAGAAACATGCATTAATTCAAATAATGGGAGATCAGCAAACGAAAACTGTAATTTAGGAATGAACTTGAATGCTAAGTGTCAAATACTTGTAGTGTTCATTCAAGCATATTTTAACCTTATAATTGGATTCTGTGTGAGAGCAGGCAATCATGAGGTCAGATCGTGTACCTTTGTTTGAGCACCAGTTGTACTTGCCTGAATATCCCCACACTGATTAATGGGAGGTGGGCAAAGGAACTGCCAGCTCATATCCTTTATTACCAAATCTGCTCTCTCATTCCAGAGACACAGTCAGTTTTAACAATTCATCACGGTGCATTTGGTGTCAAAGTTGCTCCAGATAGAGGGACACAATCCATAAAATGACAAAAGGTGCACCTTGGAAAGATAGGCTTTAACTTCCAGACACAATTTATGGATTCACAGGGCCTCCTATAAGTTTTCATTGCTTGATTATTTTTTAGCCTGTTACATTTCTACACACAGTGCCCCATAATGACAAAAAAAGTCAGGCATTTTTACAAAAGAAACTCACAGCCTTTGCTAACAAAATTGAGATCCATGGTGCTTGGTTTAGTAGTAGACCAGATGTCCCCCCCATATACGGTAGCTGTTAGTCCTCAGCCATCTGGGGTTCAATTCCTTACCTCAGGACCTATGCTGCGTGCCTCCATCCCTCCTTCTCTCACTGCTCTGATTTTTATGAATAAAGGCCAGTGGTGCTGCAAAACACTGATCATCCCTGCAGTTGTTTCTACAACTTGATTGGAGCCTGCTTGTGTTAAAATCAGTTGACCATGCTAGATTTAGAATGAAACAATGGTCGCTACAAGATTTCACAGTTGACAGATTGAGAACAAGGAGTTAATTGAATGGCCTGTGACCAGATTGTATCAAAATACAAATCTGCAAAGACTGAAACAAAAGCAAGTCAGTCGCATTGAACATCCTGAAAAGCTCTGTGGTCTCCGTTGTAGGACCCTTCCTTGAAAAGGCCGGCCGACCAGCCATATTGACCAGGGAACAATAAATGAACTAAATTTCTTATTTACCGCTTGGGTAGTCATACTGACCACTTTAGGCATGTTTACACTAGAGCCACATTCACCCAGCCACACTCACAACTCCCACACTGATGCACAGATCAGTAGGTAACTTGGGTTTAAGTGCCTTGCCCAAGAGCAATTTGACATATGCCAGGAAGCTGGAATCAACCCACAACATTGTGATTGCAAGACAAGCACCCCTCCAGTGAACCACAGCCGCCCCACAGAAGAAAGGCCTTGGCCAGAGAGCTGACCCAAATCCTAATGGCTACTTAGATAAGGTGGTTAGGAGATGAGAACCATTCAAACCAACCATTGCTAATGCACACCACCAGTGAGGCTTTAATTGTACAGTGGTCAAATGGACATTGCAGCCTGCTTGCATTTTGTTGTGGTGATCTGGCAACGAGCTCACAGAGGGTAAGACGACAGCAGCAAATATAAAGTCACTACAAGAAAACCTGGCTTCAGAGTCCACTGGAAATAAGATTATTGTTATGACTTATCTTCCAACACAACAACAATCTGAAGCACACAGCCAAGATAACAAAACAGTGACTTCAGAAGCAATCTGTGAAACGCCTTGAGAGGCCCAGCCAGAGCATAGACTTAAATCTAACTGAACATCTTTGCAAAAGCCTAAAAATGGCTGCCGTACACTGCTCATCCACCCTGTCTGAGTTTAAGAGGATCTTGATAGAAGATTGGGAGGAAATATCCCAAAACAGGTGTGCCCAGCTTGCGGGATCGTCAATAGCAAGTCAGCCCCACAGTCTGAAAAAGTAACATGATGTGATTTGTAGCGACACAAACACAACAACAATAGAGGATCTGCTGCTTAGTCTTTGACTGTTGTCAAACTCAGAGTTAAAGAAGAGAGTCAGACAAGGCTGCTGGCAGCCAGACGCAACACCCTGGATAAGTACAGGAGAAAGAGGGAAGCTATGGAGAAGTAAAACTGATGGGCACAAGCTAGAGGACATGTAATGGTAAGCTAACGCTGCCTAATACTAGCTTGCTATAGTGGTCATAAACCCAATAAGACCAGCCTAAAACACTTTAACGATTGAAGATATTAGTTATTATAATATGTATGGTGTGCGAAGGACACTGCCCCCTACCCAATCAGTCATTGACAGTCTTTTGACATTGTGTTTTCATCACGACTCGCCATTAGTCTGGATTCCAGAGTACTCTGGAGCAAGGTTTCTGACACTGTATGCAGAGTAGTTGCCCAGTTCCTGCCTAAGAAACCATCCCCACAGCATGATCTGCCTCCATCATGCTTCACAATAAGGGTAATATTAGCCAGGTGAAGAGCAGTGCCTGGTTTTCCAGAGATATGAAGCTAGGAGTTCAGGCCAAAAAGTTCAGTTTTGACTTGGACTCAGTTTTAAGAGTTATGGCAAAGGCTGTGAGTTCTACTGTTTGTTATTAAAAAATAACCAAAAAACAATTTTTTAATTTGTTATAATGGGGTGTTATATGTAGACCATTTAGGGGGGAAATGAATTAATGCATTTTGGAATAAGGCTGGAACATATAAAAAGTGGGCTAAAAGTGGTACACTGTAAATACTTTCCAGATGCACCGTAAGGCTGAAACATATATGAAAAAAGTAGTGTCATACTTTTGGCTACCATACATTTAAACTACAAACCACAGTGAAAAGCGTTAAACCTTACACAGGTACAGATTAAGGCTGCACAACACACTTTTTGTTTCCTAGTTTTGTTTTTGCCTTCACACTTGTCTAACAGAATCAAATAATCACATCTGAAACTGTGGAAAGGACACTGTTTTTTATTTTGTATGCTGTTTACTTGATGCAGATCTAATTAACTACTTGGGGACACTGTAGCCATTTTTGCTAACGGACAACTACAGCAGACTTTGAGGATAATGTTCAGTCATCTACTAGACTTTATATTCCCTCAACCAATAAATGAGAAATTCATTATGAAAATTATGCAAATTAGATTATTTATTCAGTTAATAGCAGCCAGAATGCAACATAAATGGATGCTAAAAATGAAATATCTTTCCTTCAGTAGCAGCATTGCTATAAATTAGGCTTTTTATATAGTTTATATAGATGCTTTACAGATAAAGCATGACAACATCAGGCAGTCACATCTTCTAAAAAGGCTATAACTCACCTCCAATGTGACGTTAAATAACAACACAACTCATTTAACCAGTGATGTCACTGTGTTAGTGCTTATAAAGGAAAAACAGCCTCCTAGAAAAAAAAAATCTTTCCATATTTGCACAGTCCCCAACAATGAACACTTACACAGAGTCATTAATAGATCCAAATTCTGCAGGACAAACTGTTTGGGTGGATTTGTGGGTCTGCCTCTTTCAGAATTGTTGGCAGAGAGCCCGGCATCCTAGGTCGTTATAACCTGAGTGCAATTATGTGAACCCAAATAATGGCAGAAGGCACAGAAACGAACACATATCTCTGCTTACTGTTGAAATGTAAACAATATGTGATTTTATTGATAGTGGCTGTTTATGTTGGAAGAGTCAAATATTGCTGACATTCACAAGCATATTTAAATTTTTCATATACGCCCAAAGGTTAAAATTGTTTTAATTATTATTATTCTATTAAATAAAAAAATTAGGAAGATTTTAATCTTCCCTCTGTCACAAATAATTGCTTGGAGAAAACTCAGATTATTCCCTTCCTTTCTTGCCATTTTGTAGCTGTAATGTAGCAAATTACACATTTTTGGAAAAGTGCATGCACAAAGCCTTGCAAAAGTATTTACAGCACCAGAACTTTTTCACATTTTGCCACATTTTTTAATGAATGTTACACACAAACACAAACTTCTGCATAATTATGACATGGAAAGAAAAACTATACATGTTTTTAAATGTTTTCACAATTAAATATCTTTAAATTTTTTTAGCCTTGTGAACCTTTAGCGGATGTTCTTCTAGCATTGCCCTGTATTTTGCTCTTTCCATTTTCCCACCACCCCGGCCAGTATGGAATCCCATTACTGCCACTATGATGAAAATGAATGTATGTACTGTAACTATAAGCTTGTTGATGCAAATGAATGAAGTTATAAGTATAAGTAAATAAATAATTAAATTATTTTTTTTCCATCACCGTGTTGGAAAAGAACTTCCATAGTGTAGCTTCCCTGTCTCTGCTGAAGAAAAGCATCCGAAAAGGATGATGTGTTGTGCAGTGTTAGAGTTCCACCACACATAGCATTGTGCATCCAGCCAAAGAGTTCAGATTTGGTCTCACTGGACCAGAGCACCTTCATCCACATGTTTGCTGTGTCCTCAACATGGCTTGTGATAAACTACAAATTGGACTTTTCTGTGGTCTTCTTGCCATAAACCCCACCCCCAGTACTGGGGGCAGAATTTAACTTTTGTTTTCTTCTACTTTCTTTACTGAAAGTCTCATTAGTTAAACATAAACATATGTCGCATCCACAGAAATAGTAGAATCTTGGCTAAAAGCTAATATAAACCAAACACTATAAACACTTTTCTTTTATTGGTCGGATGAAATATGCTAATTTTGTGAGATAGGAATTTTGGGTTTTCATGAGCTGTATGCCAAAATCATCCGTATTAAGACAATAAAAGACCTGAAATATTTCAGTTAGTGTGCAATGAATCTAAAATATATGAATGTTAAATTTTCATCATGACATTATGGAAAATAATGAACTTTATCACAATATGCTAATATTTTGAGAAGGACCTGTATATTCTGTTGTTTCCCTGTAGCTCTTCAGACAAAGAAGGCAATGTTGGCATTTCAAGTGCACAAATCCATTCTTTTCAAAGGTAAAAAAAAACAATAAACCCTCCCAATGACACTCAGATCACAGTTAGTAAGTGTAGATCCTAGTGAGTTCATAGTTAGATAAGAAAACCTGACTCTGCTCTAGGTCATCCCAAAGGTGTTCTATAAGGTTCAGGCCAGGACTCTGTGCAAGGCCGGTCATGTTTTTCTACACTGAACTTGATATACCTGCAGTCATGGAAGTGATACATGACTGAATCCATTTATTTGTTGGTGTGCCCCAACACTTCTTGTAAAATAGCATATTAGACCAGCTTTCATAACGCGTGACTTTGCCCTATTTGATCAAAGTATTATCATGAGTTTTGTTATATATGTTTTAATTTATCACATAATTATGTCAAAACATTACAGCTCAGATGAAATCTTGAACTGGATCAGTTGTCAAGTGGATGAAAGCAGCACCTTTTCCCTCTGCGTTTCAAGAATTAACATCTTTAATCGGGGAATGCAACATTGGCAACGCCAAAAGAAATCTCTTCCAAATTGCAGATTGAAGGTTTCTTTTTTTGGAGAATCTGGCATTGATACAGCTCTAAGTAAAGAGTTTCTAACAGGTACTATTGCAACATCTCTCTACGTTTCAAAGAGTTAAAAGTCTCCAGAGTGTGTGTGTGTGTGTGTATATTTCTGTTTTCCTGTTCAGAAATGATTGCTGAGATCGAAAGGAAACTATTTGTGGGCAGTGCTGACAAGAACGGCAAAAATCCTCTGTACTGTCTGAACAGCCTGGATAACAGTTATTTCAGGTACGTTGTGTCATCACGTTTGTTTTGTGTAAATACATTTGTATACTCTAGTTAAATCCAATAAACTGTTTTTATTCTATTGATATTTAGGACTGCAGGAGAAGTAATGGCAGTTAGTATTGCACAAAGTGGTAGTGAATGGTGCTACAGATACCTGTGCTCTGGTGATTCAGACAGCATACAGGTGTCAAGTAATGACGTCACAGACTCAGAGCTGTTGCACCTTATTACAGAGGTAACAATGTTAACATTTTGAAAGCTGACCAAATACTGTACCATGTCTTTTGTTTGTTCCAACTTCATTGGAATTGGGTTTGCATGTTAAAACTTTGTAGAAGTGATAACAGTTAATTACTTATGTATATGCATGGCCTCTTTGTACACTGTGTACAATATTAGGCAAATGAGTATTTTGATCATATTTAGGCATATTTCTTACCTCTAAGCTCGATCAACTTGAATGCTTAATGTATTTTTAGCATAACAGGTGATATATATCTGGGTATTAAGGGAGGTGTGGTCTAAGGAGGGCAACACCCTATATCAAGCTGTGCATAATGATTCGGCACCTTCTTTTCTTTTGGCAAAATTGGTCGAAAAGGAGATTTGACTGACGGTGAAAAGTCAAGAATTAACTGAAGTCGCTCAGAGGAATGCAAAACTATTGAAACTGCTAAGATATTGGGGCGTGATTAGAGAGCCATCGAACATGTTGCAAATAGTTAACAGGGATGCAAGAAATGTAATGAGAAACAGACCCAGCAAATTAACTGCCAAGAACTTGAGAAGAATCATGTGTGAAGCTACCAGGAACCTATTATCTCCCAGTTCTGTAACATTTCTTAACTGCAACCTACCTGGAGAACCTACAAGTACAAGATGTTGGGAAAGTTATGTAAAGCTTTTTCTGTCTTCAGGTAAACAGGGCAACTGATGAGAACATTAATGACCTTATTGATGACATTGTAGGCTGTGGTTATACTGGAAAAGTGTCTGTGGATAAAAAAAGACCTTATTACCAGGTAATGATTTAATAAGGTTATATGGATATTACTGGTTTTCCAAACATGGAGACTATTTTTGGTGAATAACATCTACTGAAATACCTTTTATAAACCTTATGTTTCAGGGCTGTTGTCCTGCACTCAACAATGAGACTTGTACCGATGCTTGAGCAGCTAAGAAAAGGTATGCGGCTGTACCGCCTCCTTGAGGTGATGGAGACGCACCCAGGCCTTTGTCTGCCTCTGTTTGTTCCAGGGGAAGATGACAGAGTGGGTATACCTTTTTTATGTTGTCTCAATTAAACTATTTAGATAAATATTTAGCATGATTTATGTGTTCTTTGATGATTTTTGCATGCCAGGTGGATGCAGCATTTGTCCTGGAAAGGTGCAAACCTGTATTCAGTGAGAAGGGTTCTGTGAAATACAGCAGAGAAATAAACATCATGAACTTTTTTCAAGACTTTCTACAAGATATTGAGGACTGTGGTATGTTTCAGCTGGCAGTAGTATGTTAGTTATTGCCTATTAACAATGTTAAAGTGGAGGGATAATGTTCTGGCTGGTGTCTGTGCATGTCCATTTGTATGTACTCTTAGCAACATATTTTCAAATCACTGATCAATTTTCACTGAAACTAGTAAACATTGATCATACATGTACAGTCATATTCAATAAATTAGAATATGCAATCCAATGAGGCTTGGAGCAGGTATGAAACACATTTCATTAAGCCCACATTTCTGGATTTTAAAAAAATGGCTACAACATTGTCAGTTTCATAGATATTGAGCTAGTTTTGTATGTAAGTAGCTGAGAGTGATCCCTAATTTATACTCTGAGCACTACCTGATCCTGTGACATGTTAAAAACTTTTTAATAACAATTGGAGTTAATCTGCATGATCCTATTTAAAATATATCATGAACAACTGGACATTTCTATGACCCTTTCAGAAATCACTGGGTGTACATCTATACAGCACATGAAAAAGGTTTAAAATAAAGCAACTGGACCTCACTTCTTGTGGTTGAAGATGTTTCGCGCTAAGAGCAAAATGTCTTCAACTGTCTTTAACCACAAGAACTGAAGTCCAGTTGCTTTATTTTTAAACCATTTTGGAATTTGCCATGTCTGAGAACCTTTATTAGCATATCTATACAGCTGGTAAACCTTTTAGCTAAACCCAATTCAATATGTCTGCTACAATTAATTGACTTTAGCCTACACAAAAATGGTTGTAACTCAGTGTGTTTTACAGATGCTGAGTTACATTTACATTGTGATAGTAACTAGTTCATTCACTATACATACTGCAAGTGCCAACATATCATGGAGGATCACAGAAATATTGCTATATAGTATGAGATTATGCATAATATTGATTTCAAGGTTTAACCCAAACTGTTACCACTTTCTCAACATAAGATGATTTTAGTCTAAAACTGACAGGAAAGGTAGCATTTATTTTCTAGAAATGCTAGGTGTTTAATTTCTTTTTCCCTCACTAACATTAATCTTTCTTTGAAGAGTCATGCAGTGGATGACAGGACAGGCGGATAAACCTGTACTGCCAAGTGAGAAGAAGGATTTCTTTATAATTGTGAAATTTTACCATGACTGTGACACACATCATACTATCTGTTTTCCTATTGTTAGTGCATGTAGCCGCACCATTACATTTCCAGTTGCTCATCTGACAACCCTGATGGAGTTCAAAGAAAATATGGTAACATCCTTAACTCATGGGCAGTCCTTTAATAGGGCCTGAGACATTTGGCCTTTTCATTGATGCAGTTACTACTTAAAGCCATAACTACACTTTTGGTGTTTATAGTTTATATACTGCAGGTTTTGTGTGAACAAAATAAGTTTTTTGGTTTTGATAGTTCCATCAATTTCATGTAAAATTATTTTAAGTCTAACAGTTTTTGTTTTGTTTTACTAGTGGTATAACCTATATGTAAGTGCTGACAAGTGGCTCAAGTTAAAATAAATTTATGGTCAAGCATTGACATTTTTAAAATTCTTTAATAAAGTTTATAAAAACAGAGGATCCCTTCAGTGGTTTTTGTTTCTCAAACAATCCAAAATTGAATCACTGATGCATATGTTCTGGTTTATGCATAAAAATCAAAAATATCATTGAATTTTCACTATTTAACTGTTTCACCATAGTCTACATTTCTATAAACTACAAGTGATGGTCTCTATGCAAATAAGTGAAAAAAACTAGGTACAGATGAACAGTTATGCACAAACATTATGAGTAACATTAATGCAGAATTAATCAAATTTGCTAATGTGGGATTTTAGCAAATGTACACTTTTTTACATGTGTTAACTGCTGTGGCTCGTTTCCCAGTGACTTTCAACATACTGAACCATTGATACAAACAGATCCTGACCATATGATTCAGATGGTGCAAGTGGGTTGATCATGGACTGCATGATCAACCCAGTCGGTGAGAGAGGGCAGTCAATTTCTGGGACTTGAACTCCAAGGGGTTCTTCACTGACACCATCAGATGTTTCCCAGTCAGTTCCAAACAGGTCCAGGTTCTGTCAGAGAAAAAATGGACATGACTTATAACAGCCAAACAATGTTTGGATTTCTCAGTGTTTCATTAAACAAACCTGAGCATCTACAGTTTCACAAATAGGTTTCTGCATGTGTCCCAAGGTCCACAGCTGGTTAGGGGTGAGTCCACCTTCAGACTTTAAAGGATGATTGTCCCATCCTTCTGTGAAAGTGTGAAGTGCATCTGCAAGCCGAGGGAGGAACACATAGTGTGCACAAAACAGATGCAAAGTGTTGGACAAATCCAGAAGGCCACTTTCCTCCAGGTTGTGAAGAACCTCATAGTAAAGAGGAGTTACACAGGTCCAGACATCTCGCCACAGACGCTCAATTCTAAATAAGAGACAATGATGTTATGCCACTGACAAGAAATAAGAATGACAAATTTCATTTTAAGTAATAGATCTTGCAAATTGGTCACTTTATGCCTGCATTGGTATTTTATCATAAAACATAAAATTATTACCTTTGATTGTGTACACTTTTCTCAGCTATGAAACTGCCTCTCCCTGTTCCTTTTACACTGAACATGGTTTAAGCTATTGCCACATTTTCAACCCCTTCATTGCCTCTTACTCTCAAAAGACATGTAATGGTATACAAAGAAATATACAAACATGTCTTGTCTATTGAGAAAGACATTACAAACACATACATATATTAATAAACCTACACATGCCAGAGAAGCAGATGGAGACATTCTGGACATGTATTATTACAATACCTGGAAGGCCAACCATAGTTTTCCACTGCCCTTAGAAAGAAGGTAAGAACGGTGCTTGATGTGTTGTTTGTTGCAGGCTCCAGGTACATAATCTGTACAAACAAAGGCAAACATGTTTGCACCCAATTAGGAACAGATAACATAGAAAGAAAGAAATATCACAGTAATAGTGTACCTTTCTGAAGAACCCATCTATTGCCACAAAGATGATTATGTTGTACCTATCAAAAAAAATGATTAGCATCGCTTTATTGATTGATTTTCAATTGAAAGCAATATTCATGTTACAAAGAAAACAAGTTACCTAATGAGCTTATGATTTGTGTCCAAATGCACCAAGGACAAAGGATGAGGTACAGAATATGTCCTTCTGACTATGCACCCAAGTTGCATCATTCTTTGTAAAATGCCAGCTGCATAGACTCCATGACCCGATCCCACTGAACTCTGTGTCCATCTGCTTGTAAACAGCCTTTAACCATCCTATATCCTGCATTTGGCAGTCTTATGTTTTATTGACCGTACAGCAATGTCAAGCTCACTGTCAGATAAGCAGCTGAATGAAGATCTTGTGGACAATCCAAGTTCATGCATGCGTCTGAAAACAGTAGATATGCTGACTCCCAGCAAGTTTGCAATGCATAACACTGGTAGGGCCATGCCAATCAGATGGGCCAGCAGGTCTTCAGAAACTGCTAACTTGGGTCGCCCTCGTCCACTGGTCACTTCTGTGACAAGAACACAAGGTTCTGCCTGAGAAAGGGTGGCACGAATTTTTTCTTGAAGGTTTAAAATGCATTCCATAACATCCACAGGTACATCAAGAACAGTTGATGCAGGTGTAAAAACAAACACCTCCTGATTTATTACATAATGAAAATAGTCTAAATCCAAATGTGGCCGATCTAAAACTTCATTAATTCTGGATAGAAGACGTTCCATTAAATGTCTCAGCAGTGATTCCTGCAAATATCAGAACACAAATTATACTTAATTAAGCACATATTAATATACTTGTTATTCATTTAGCTTTGCATAAGTGTGAG